>NW_007257050.1:7639-28365 GCF_000164805.1 Carlito syrichta | reverse complement strand
CTCACCTCAGCCTCCCAAAGGCACAGGATTACAGGCTGAGCCACCGAGCCCAGCTTGTTTGGTCTAATAAGGTTCACACCTGACTGATAAAAGATAAAGGAGGAGCTTTGTGAGCTCTACACCCTCTACCCTCATTTCAGCTAGAGCAGATGTTTTTCTTTCTTACCTCTTATCTTTAACACTTTGAAAAGCAGCTATACTGCTTTTAAAAACTTGAAAAAGGCCAGGGGTGGTGGCTCACATCTGTAATCCCAGCACTTTGGGAGGCAGAGGCAAGAGGATTGCCTGAGCCCACAGGTTTGAGACCAGCCTGGGCAACTTGGCAAGATCTTGTCTCTACAATAAATAAAATAAAAAAAATTAGCCAGGCATTGGTGGCTCACAACTGTAGTTTCAGCTACTTGGAAGGCTGAGGCGGAAGGATCACCTGAACCCAGCAGGTTGAGGCTACAGTGGCCATGAGCATGCCACTGCACTCCAGCGAGGACGCAACAGAGTGAGACTGACTCAAATAGATAAATAAATAAATGAAAACTTGAAAAAATCAGGTGCAGTGGCCCATACCTGTAATCCTAGCACTTTGGGAGGCCAAGGCAGGAGGATTGCTTGAGTCTAGGAGTTCAAGACCAGCCTGGGGAACATAACAAGACCTTGTCTCTACAAAAACTTTGCTGGGTGTGGTAGCATGTGCCTGTAATCCCAGCTACTGGTGAGACTGATTGTGCCACTGCACTCTAGCCTGGATGACAGAGTAAGGAAAAAAAAAATTGAATTAGGTAAAATTCCTTTCATCAGCTGTTCTGGAGAAGTCTATCCAAGTTCACTTGGACTCCCAAAATCATTCCTTTTTTAGAATCATCTAGTACCCTGGGGATGTGGGTCGGTGCTGATTCCACCCCTTTGCAGGTCTCTCCTGGAAGATGATGTCTTCAGCACAATGGCAGACCTGGCAGGAGCTAATGCCGAGGTAAGCCTGGCCCATTCCCCAATCTCATCCTCTCTTATCCCCAGAAACACTGAGATGGGTGTTATGGTCCAGGCATTGCTCACAGAAGGATCAGAAATCCCTACTTGCTGGGAGTGGTGGCTCACACCTATAATCCCAGCACTTTGTGAGGTGTAGGCAAGAGGATTGTCTGAGGTCAGGAGTTCGAGACCGGCCTGAGCAACTTGGCAAGACCTTGTCTCTACAGTAAATCAAAAAATTAGCCAGGCCGGGCTCGGTGGCTCAACCTGTAATCCCGCGCCTTTGGGAGGCTGAGGTGAGTGGATTGCCTGAGCCCGCAGGTTTGAAACCCGCCTGGGCAGCGAGACCTCATCTCTACAATAAATCAAAAAATCAGCCAGGCGTGGTAGCGCACGCCTGTAATTCCGGCTACTCGGAAGGCTGAGGTGGAAAGATCACCGGAGCCCAACAGGTCGAGGCTGCGGTGGCCGGGAGCGGCCACTGCACTCCAGTCTGGGCGACAGAGTGAGACTCCAACTCAAAAAAAAAAAAAAAAAAGTCCCTGCAAAGCCAGTTTGTTCTTCAAGCAAAAAAGTACCCAAGGGCTGCCAGATGGACCCAAAGCAACATCCTTCTCCTTCCCACCAGTAAGATGAGGGAGAAAGGAGAGCTCCCAGCCACTGCTAGAGTCTTGGAGTCTGCCCCTTTCCTGTAATACACTCCATCGCTGTCTAGTCACATAGGTGAAAAATAGCATAATCCAGGTCCTGTTATGGAAGTGGTCTCTCCAGTTGGAAGGAGCAGAAACAGCAGCCCTTACTGGGTCTGTACAACTGGGCAGGTTTGACTTAAAACAGCCAAGCCCAAGTGAGGGGACAAAGCTCTGCTCCTGCCATGCCATCTGCCCTGAGAGAAGCCAGGGACCAAGGCCCTGAGTGTTGTTGGGCCTTGACTAGCATGCACCCTTGTCTGTGTCCTTACCCTGCTGTGGATTTAGGTTTCAGACGTCTCTGATGCAGACCCCCAGGCTTTGCTCCAGACCATGAAGGTAAGGAAACAGCTTGTAGGATTCTCAGAACTGGGGGTGGGAGGAGGTAATGATATTTTGTGTCAAGGCTTTATTCTGTCTCTAATTTCTCCCTTTACAACTTTTTCTCTGAGCCCTTCTTAGTGCAAGCTCATTCATGAACTGATGCCCTTCTTACCCCTCTGGGTATAAACCAGTTTTCTTGGTATAAAGAGAGTGGACAGTCACTTCTACTGGTCCCTGATGAATTGGGGCCTGCCCTGCCCAAGGGCTCACCTTGCTGAGTCCTCTCCACCTCCTTGTCTGCCTAGAGGACAGCAGGGAGACTGTCTTCCGTAACACTTGTTCTCAGCCCTTCTCCATATTTCTTTCCATATCCCAAGTTGAGTCCCCTTTGGTACTGCTGTCTTCTCATCAGATCAAGCCCAAAGCTGATTCTTGCAATGGAATTTTAAGGCACAAACTTCGAACAGTTTATGGGAGCATAATCTTGTAGCTTGGTCTGGGCTGCCTCATCTCCCTCCCTCTCCATCCAGTAGTACCCTCCTGTCTGACCCTTAGCTTCATCCCTTCTGGTTAGCCCATTTTGCCAAACTTCCTGGACCAAGGCCAGGCTCTTGGCTCCAACCCTGTGCAGCTCTGAAGAAATCCTGTATGTCCCCTTCTTGGACCCAGATTCAGCTTCATTGAACCTAACTTGAAATCTGTCTCCCTTGGCCGGGTACAGCGGCTCATGCCTATAATCCCAGCACTTTGGGAGGCTGAGATGAGAGGATTGTCTGAGCCCACGAGTTCGAGCTACCAGCCTGGACAACTTGGTGAGACCTCATCTCTACAATAAATCAAGAAAAATTAGCCAGGCATAGTGGCATGTACCTGTAGTTCCAGCTACTTATAAGGTCGAGGTGGAAGGATCACCTGAGCCCAGCAGGTCAAGGCTGCGGTGGCCATGAGTGTGCCACTGCACTCCAGCCTGGGCAGCAGAGTGAGACTCTGACTCAAAAAAAAAAAAAAAAAAATCTGTCTCCCCAATACTAGCTGGCCAGGAATCCTGGGAGTGACCTGCAAATCCTCTGACTTAATTTTTGGTGGGTGATTTTCAGTCTCTCATTTCAGAACCATGAGATGAATCCTACCATCCTTCTCTTCTTACCTCTGCCTCAATTTTCTTTCCTGACTTACATTTTTTCCTCAGCAGTGTTCTCATTTTTCTTTATTTTCTCACAATTCTGCCCCTGGGGTGCCAGCAGCCCCTCTCAGATGGAAGTCTTCATCCCTTACCTGACATCATCCTCCATTTTCCTGCTCTTCTAGGGTCTGGAGGACATGGATGCTGATCTCTTAGGTCTGAAGAAATCTAATCTAGTCTCTAGCAAAAAAGCTGCAAAGGGTCCTGGGAAAGAAGAGCTGCCTGGCAATCCCAAACCTACTGACAAGTTAATAGCCAACAAGAAAGGTGCGAGGGAGGTAGTCCTTTGAATCTACTAGGGTCTCTTAGGACATGGAAGATGCTTAGCAGGAAGCTTCCATGTCCAGTGGGTTTTCTCTACTGGGGTGGAGAAGTCAAGGAGCAGTTGTGTATATGTGTGTGTTTTGAGTTTGTGTGAGGTGTAAGAGGACAGATTGAGTTCCCTCCCTTCCTAGAGCTGTTCCAGTTCCTCTGAGTTCAACATGAGCAGCTCCTGGAGAAGCTGTTTGAATTAAAATGGAAAATTATATGGTAGCCTGTGTATCTCCCAAACCCACGTCTCTGAAGTGACCCATGATGAGGGGGCAGGTAGCTTCCTACCACATTTTCCTGCCAGAAATCTGTGTGAGGACCAGGGAGGTGTGGACCTGGACCCTTGGCTATGTCCATGGCTATGAGCCCTTAGCTTCCCAAGAAGAAGTGCACCCCATCCCAGGATCCCTAGTGTGTGGTATGGGAGGAAGACCTTGTCCAAGAGAGACCCAGGCCACAATCTTGTCTTCTTTTGCTTCCTTCAGGGGACACCATTCCCAACAAGAAGCCACCTCCCTCTCCCAGCAGCTCCGGGCATCAGAATAGGAGGTTTTCCTTTGAAGGTACCAAAGGCTTCTGTCATGCTTCTGGGACACTCCAGTTTGAGGGTGGAGCAGCCTGGGTGTGCTTGCTTGCCCGAGGCCAAGATGCTGCGGATGTCAGATGGGAAGCAGAGAGCTGGTGCCACCAGTTAAGCTCCTCATGAATTCAGGGAGGGACTAGTTATGTTTTGTTGGTTTTTTTTTTTTGGAGTTGGAGTTTCACTCCATCGCCCAGACTGGAGTGCAGTGGCCGCTCCTGGCCACCGCAGCCTCGACCCACTGAGCTCCGGCGATCCTTCCGCCTCAGCCTTCCGAGTAGCCGGAATTACAGGCGCGTGCTCCCACACCTGGCTGATTTTTTTGATGAGGTCTCGCCAAGTTGCCCAGGCGGGTCTCAAACCCATGGGCTCAGGCAATCCACTCACCTCAGCCTCCCAAAGGCGCGGGATTATAGGCTGAACCACCGAGCCCGGCTTAGTTATATTTTATTGGCTGGGATATTTGGGAAACTTTATTTGCAAAGATTTTGAAACTAGGCATTAAGCTGAAGATTTTGTATAAGAAAAAGTCCCTTTCCCTTCATGAATGCACAAATGTTTTACTTCTCTTCTGATGCCTGAGGGATATTTCTGGAAGTCTATGCAGGCAATGGAGTCAGAGGCCCCACAGCTGAGTGTGGTGCAGGCCCTGCAGACCTAGGGTGGATCTCCAACTCCCTCTCCCCCTCCCCAGCTTCTTCTTTATGTCAAATCCCCCTTACCACAGGTCCTGCCCTCCAGATGCTGAGGGGCATTTTTTTATTAGAGCAACTAGAAATCTTGACTCAAGTGATAACTCCCCTAGTTAATGCTATAGTCTGACCTGTGCTTTCCCTCCTGCGGTGAGACTTGGAAGACCCACTGGCAGGACTTCTCTCCTATGATGAGGAAGGAATCGCTGAGAAGCCACTCAAAGCAGAGGGTAAAACAGCTTCTGACAAGAGTCCCGGCACAGTCAGAAATCAAGGTAGAGCAGAGTGTGGGCCTGTTTCTCATCCTGAGGGCAAGATTCCTTGGCAATAGGCTAACTGACCTTTTTGATACAGAACCAGAGTTCTCACCAGGGCAGGGACCAGAGGTCAAAGTCCAGGACAAAAAGGCTGTCAGTCTCTAGGGACAGGGAGGTGGGATGAATGAGCCTGGGAGTGGGCTGTGGGAGTCAAGTCTCATGGGCAGACCTGATGCCTGCTGGCCCACCCAGAGGTCAAGGTTGCAGAGAATCGCCCATCCAGATACCACAGTGAGGGCAAGAAGGCCATGGGCATTGGGCCCTGTGTTCTGTCTTTTAGGTCCTTCTATTCCTCTAACACCTGGGGACACCCCTGTCCGAAAGAAAGAAGAATTGCTGTTTGACAATGAGGATGACATCATGGCCACCCTGGGGTTTGGAGACAGCCCCAAAGCAGAGAGGAGGCAGATGGGAGACCAGTAAGGATCCCTATGGACAGAGTCCCTGGCGAGGCTGCTACTTCCAGTTCAGGAAAAAGCAAGTGACCGGGCACAGTGCAGTCCCTGGGAGCCCCTCAGATCCACACAGTTGCCCTCTGTCCTGTCCTGCAGGGAAGGGCCCCATCCTGCTCGCTCTAAGCTGGATGAACTGCTGGGTCGAGGCACTGCCACCAAACTCCCGGCCCACCCGGGCACAGGGGAGCACAGGGAGTTCAAGCGAGACCAGAAGTACCAGAGGCCACAGGGTGAGGAAGTTTGCTGGGGGCGGGGCAGGATGGCAGGGGGCCGCTAGATAAGGTTTTTACTATACCTATAATAAGAAATAAGCTGATACGCACATGATTATTCACATGACGGAGACAAAATAATACCTACCATGACCATTGTTCAAGACTCTGTTATCTATTTTTTGTGCTTTTCTTTTTTTTTTTTTTTTTTTTTTGAGCCATGGTCTCACTCTGTTGCCCAGGCTGGAGTGCAGTGGCGTGATCACAGCTCACCACAGCCTCAACTTCCTGGGCTCAGACAATCCTTCCACCTCAACCTCCCAAGTAGCTGGAACTACAGACATGTACTACCACACTCGGCTTATTTTTTATTTTTGTAGAGATGAGCTCTTGCTATGTTGCCTAAGCTGGTCTTGAACTCCTGGACTCAAACAGGAGTCCCAAAGTGCGAGGATTACAGATGTGAGCCACTGTGCCTGGCCAGATGCTCTGTTATCTTTCATCTAGATGCTGTTTGGTTTAGAAATACATTGATTGTGACTCATTATGTTGGTTTCTCACCCCTCTAATGGACAGCAGCTAACATTTTGTAAACACTGCTCTGTACCAGTGTTTCTCAGATAGCCTGTGAGCCACCTGTGGGGAATTGTTCTCATGACACACACAGTTCACTGGACCTGACTTTGAGGGATCCTGGGGGCCAGTAGTGCATTTTCCTTGCACGTGTTGTAGTTGTTCCTCCCAGAGCAGCTTTGCCTCTGCTCTTTTTTTTCTTTTTTTCTTTTTTTTGAGTTGTAGTCTCACTCTGTCACCCAGGCTGGAGCGCAGTGACATGCTCACAGCCACTCCCGTATCGACCTGCTGGGCTCAGGCAATCCTTCCTCCTTAGCCTTCCAAGTAACCAGAACTACAGGCATATGCCACCACACCCAGCTAATTTTTTGATTTATTGTAGAGACGAGGTCTCACCAAGTTACCCAGGCTGGCCTCGAACCCCTGAGCTCAGGGAATCCTCTCGTCTCAGCCTCCCAAAGTGCTGGGATTATAGGCTTGAGCCACCACGCCCGGCTGCCTCTGCTGTTAAACATTGACCTGCCAGTTCAGCTTTTCTTAGACCAGTTCTGCACTACAAAAAAGCTTGACTTCCTCTACCCCAGACCACAGTCGTGTGCTTCTTAATTCACAGACAACGAAGATGACTGGGGCAACGAGGACTTCACCTTCGGGGCCTATCAGCCCACCTTGGGCTCCTCTGAGGGCCGGCAGTCCCGCCGGCAATCTGTCAGGTAAGCAGAGCCTACAGGAGGCTTGGTCTCTGAGACAGCTTGGCCACTAGGAAGACAAGCAGCCTTCCACCATCCTACCTGACAGACTTGTGTGGCAGGCAGGGTGTGCAAGGCACTCAGCTCTGTGGGTGCTAAGGGGAGGGGAAGGTTGCGCCTTCCCAACAGCCAGGCAGAGTAGTGGAGACGACTCCAACAGGAGCCCCTCCAGGTCTCCATTCCAGTCTGCCAACACCCTGGTCTCAGCCCGTGAAAGCCATAAGAGACTGTGATGCCATTTGCTCTCACCAGGAGTATGTGGCCCAAGGGGTTGCAAGATCACTGGTCTCTGCTACGGCTGTTCAGTGTTCTGGGAGCACTTCCATCAGACCCACCAGGACAATCTTGGCAGCACACCCCTCCCAGTTTGCCACAAAAAATTAAATCAGTGGTAGAATTTTCTTTCTGAATTTGGAGTTTTTCTCCCAGTATATATTTTAAACTTTATATTTTGATGTAATTTCAAACTTACAGAAGTTGTAAGAACAGCACGAGGAGCTCCCTCCATCCTTTCCCCAGACTCAGCAGTTGTTTACCTCATGCCACGTTGGCTTGACCAGCCTTTCTATCAAAATAGCTCTGTAGCCACACTGGCATTTCTTCCCCTTAAAGCTGGGAGCCTGCGCCACTGGTCCGTAACAGATGAAGGCCATGGCTGAAAAAATTAACAAGTAAAAAATGGCTGTGGTGGAAAACCTGGAAACCACTTGATCCTATTATAATTTGATCCTAGTCTCTGTGGTTAGACTTGTTCTGGTTCATGTGATGGGAGTCAGAGTGCCTGTATTTCATGGTGCTCTGCAAGCAGCATGTGACCTACCACTGCCCTGCTACCTGAGCTGGTCCAGGAGTCACTGCTCACTGATCTCAGGCTGGCTGTGTGGAGCCCCTGACTCCTTGCCGTGGGCCTTATTGCCTCCCAGCAGTGGAGGGAAAGGCTGGTAAGGGATTGGGATGGGCTGCCTCCCCTTCCTGACACCTCTCTGTCTTGAAGTAGGTTTTTAGCAGAAGGTGGCCCAGACCCCAAGGCAGAAGCCAGCTCCAAACAGAGCCCAACAGCATCTTCCAGCCCCATCCACCCCAAGAAGGGAGGAGCTGACTGGTTGGGCCTTAAGGATGATGACTTGGACCTGCTTCCTCCCTCGCCCACCAGAGAGGCCCGGAGAGGCTCAGCACTCTCCACACCTTCAGTACCTCCTCCTGCCAGCCAGCACTCTGCCCCAGGCCGGCACTCTGCCCCAGCTGGGCTGCCCTCCTCAGAGGTAAAGCCACCAACCAAGGGTGCAGGGTTCCTTGCCAAAGCCAGCCAGGCTTCAAAGCTGGGAGCATCTGAGGAGAAAGAAGAGGAGGACTGGCTGAGCCATGCCTTATCTCAGAAGAAGTCCCAAGGCTTGACCATAGAAGAGTGTGCTGGGACCTCTCAGGACCTGAACGTGGTGGGGACAGTGGGCCATCCCCCTTCTGGCAGGTACAGGCTTGGGCTGTAGTGACTAGTGGACGGGAGGTCGGGGTAGGACTTTGAGTGTGCCCCTTGCCCACCTCACCTCGGTCGGAAAATAAGCTTTACATCCTGATACACACACCAGAGCACACCGTGGGCACTAAGGCTTCCTCTAGGCTTTGCCTCTTGGCAGAGAGAGAAAGCTTCCAGTTCCTTTGCTTGGTTGGAGACTTAGGGACTGTTGACACCCATGTTCTGACTGCTGTGGGGACAGGTACTGACTTGATTGGGCGGTGCCCTGAGGGTGTCCTGAGATAGACACACCACTGTCCCACCTCTGAGCTGGGGCCTGCCCACAGAACCCTAAGGCTGGCAACCCCAGGGTCCAAACTTTTGGTGCTTCTGCCGATCTCCGCTTAAGTGAATGTCGTGTGTGTGTGGTGGATGTCCTCCTGTTCTTCAGGAGTATTAGAGAAGACACAATGGCCAAGAGGTAGCTCCTGGGGAAAGCCACAGAATGGTGATTCTGTAGGCAGGATAGTGAATGACCTCTGGGGGCAGAAGGGAAAAAAGGGGCTGGTGAGATGGGAGCGTCTAGCAGAAGTGGTAAGAGACTCTATGGCCAGAGCTAAAGGGAAGGACTGAGCAATTTGTGATGGCCCAGGGACATCGCCCAGTCCTGGGGTTGATGTGATCCCAGGAAGACAGCTTTGACTTCGACCTGAAGCTGAGGGGAAGCTGAGGCCCGAGCAGAAAAGCCTTCCTCCTCACTGCCCCGAGTCAAGAAATAACAGACAAGAGAGTAGCACAAAGGGGGGACTTGGAGGGAGGTTGAGCAGAGCTCCAGTCTAAAGCTGAGTCAGAATAAGTGGGCCAAAACAAAGCTCCAAACTTGAACTTAACTCCGGTATATGTAAAGCGGCCAATGTCAGTCCTTGGACAGTGCCACCATGGACACTGAGGTGGGGAGGGGTACTGACAGGGAAGAAGTCCACAAATCCCAGGAGCTCAGACATGGCAGGAGAACTACCCAAAACAGGATGGTGGGAGCAGAAGGGCTGGGAGGGGAATAGGGAGAAGAATAGCCATAAGCTTCACACTTGGAGCTTGTCCCAGGCGTTGTCTTCATACTGCCTAACCCAGGCCTGCTGTCACCTTCACCTTTAATGTTGACTTCCCTCAGTCAGCCTGTTGCCAGCACTCCAGAGCTTAAGCAAGCAGTTGCTGGAGGAATCTCAGGAACAACAGCTCAAGAAATACCGTCTGCCAGGCCTGGCATTTCAGGGTATGTTTGCAGCCAGGCTGAGCGGGAGTAAGAATATGGTGGGTGGCACGGGCCTTCTTTCTAAGAGATGGATGAGGGACGACTGCCCTGGGACCCAGCATAGTTAGCTGGGCTGTGGTATTCCACACCTGTGTCAGGCCCCTGCTGGAAGGGCTTTCTGAAATAGGTTTTCCTGTGCTCTCCTAGGCACTAGTATAACCGAGAACCCCCCCACTTAGTCAACCCTAGCCACCAGCCTTCCCAGTTGATATGAAGTTTTCCTTTACCCTTGATACCAAGAGTCCCCCACCCCTGTATCCTTCACAGAAGGCTGTTCACCTTCCCCTTAAATCTCTGTGTCCTCAGGTCTCCTGTGACTCGGAGCCTAGACACCTCAGCCCTCCCTGCAGGTGACCCAAAGAGGGGAACAGGCCCTGGAGACCTCTCCAGTACTGGTTTGTTTCTGCTTGTTTGGGGTTTTACTCCAGTTGAGGAAGAGGGGCTTTGAGGAGCTTTGGGGTCCGTGGGAGATGAGTGATGCTGGCCCCTCCTGTACACACACAGGCCCAGAGCTCTGGGCTTCCTGCTCATGTCTCTGCTGTTCGTTTTTCAGAGCCTGCCATTCGTCTCCTGAGCCCCCAGGAACCCACGGGGCTTTCTGTGCCTGTCCAGGTAGGGAGGGTGAACAAACAGGTCTTGGTCTTGGGCCCAGGGAATGATTTTCCCTGGTGCTCAGAGGTAACACCAGCAGTTTGACCTGACAGCCTTCCAGGAAGAAAGAATGTGCCGAACATCAAGCGTGACGTTAGCCAGCTCACCCTGGCATCCCCCACCAGCACTTTTTTTTTTTTGAGTCGGAGTCTCACTCGGTCGCCCAGACTGGAGTGCAGTGGCTGCTTCCAGCCACCGCAGCCTCGCCTGTTGGGCTCCAGCGATCCTTCCACCTCAGCCTTCCGGGTAGCTGGAATTACAGGCATGCGCTACCACGCCCGGCTGATTTTTTTTAAATTTACTGTAGAGATGAAGTCTCGCTGCCCAGGCAGGTCTCAAACCCGCGGGCTCAGGCAATTCACTCACCTCCCAAGGCGCAGGATTACAGGCCAGCACTTTCTTAAACTTTTAGCCTTGCTGCCCCAAGGCAGAGTTGGGTGTTAATGTGCCAGCATCAATAAGAATTAGAGGTGGTACTCAAGTGGGGGAGCCAGGAATGAATGCTGCTATCAGAAAGCAGGGCTGCAGTCTCCTGTCTAGAACACCTTCTCCATCCCTGTCATCCTCCCACTGCACCTCTGCCTCTGTTTCCTGGGTTTGGCAGTCACCTCTGACACTTGGGCCTGGAATATATGGACTCCAAGAGCATGTCCCTAGGAGATGGTAGGTGGGGGGCAGCTTGCAGGAACCAGATTAGTGTCTGGTTAGATTAGATTAGAGCAAGTGGGCTTCAGGCCCAGCAAGAGAGGGCCAGTGTCAGAAGCTTTTGGTGTAGCTGAGAGTCTGCTGGGACTCAACTGTTTGTCTTAGAACCTGGAAGCCATCGTGGGGAGGATGGTGTTCTGAGGAAGGAGGCATGCTCATTTTCCTGACCAGACCTGAAAATGCAAGTGCTCTGCTGCAATGACTGTGATTCTCCCAGGCCTTGTCCCTGGCTGTGGGTGTGGCGGCCTTGTCCCCATCTGCAGTCACAGATCAGGTGCAGGGCCCAGGAGGGCCGATGAGCAGAGGCCCAGGAGAGAGCTTCAGCTGGGCCCTGTCCCCTCCCTAACCTGGAGCATCTCTCGCCCTTTCTTACAGTCCCCACTCCCAGAGTCCCCTGCACAGAGCCTGCTGCCAGGCACAGCATATCTGAAGCAGCTCCTGGCTGCACAGGTACAGCTTCAGAGCGGCACTACTGAGCTCCAGGCTGAACTGCTACAGAGCCAGACCCAGCTGGCAGAGCTAGAGATCCAAGTGAGGGGTACAGGGGCAGCAGTGGTGGCGGCGGGGTTGCACTGGGAAGACATTATTGACAGTGGTTGGAGTCTTCCCCAGGAGGGAGGTGGGACTGTCAGCACAGAGGAGCATGGGGCACAGAGCCCTCCACACAGGCCTTCCTGCCATCCAGGTGCAGAAGCTGGAGCTGGAGCGGGTCCAGCACAAGCTGCTGCTGAGGAGTTTGCAGGAGCAGCACCAGGCTGACCTGGAGCTCATCGAGAGTGCACACAGGTACCCCTGGCTCCAACCCAGCTTTCCAAGGCCCATGTCCTGCCCTAGCTCCGCCTTGGATTTCTGCACTGACCCCAAAGGCCACCCCCATGTGCTCGGAGAGGCCCTTTAGGTGGCGGCCCTCTGCCTTCTGAGTCCCATGGTTGGGTGTTTTGTCGGCAGAAGCCACGTCAAGATGTTAGAAACATCCTATCAGCAACAAGAGGAGCGGCTCCGGAGAGAGAACAAGGTGCTGTCCGCTCGGTACCTGTCACACTGCCAGGAGGCTGAGCAGACCCGTGCAGGGCTCACAGCCCAGCACCAGCAGCGCTTGGCGGCCGCTGCACAGGAGAAGGACCAGGAGATGGAGCGGCTCCGGGAGCTGCAGCGGTGAGACCCAGGGGCAGGTGGGTGGGGGGCAGGCTGGCAAGGACTGGCCAGAGGAGAGCCATCCCCTTGAGTCCTTCAGCTGTGGCTCAGCAGCCTCTGAATGGGGTTGAGCCCTTCCCTTCCAGCCCGTCGAGTGAGGACTCAGGGCTGGGCACACCGACCAGGCACCCTATGGTGGGGGCCACCTTCTCTCACAGAGGTGGAGGGGGCACCCCCAGGCTGTCCAGGTAGGGCATGGCAGCAACAAGCACCCCAGGGCTTAACTAAGCACAGGGTAACCCACTCGCCTGCTGACTCAGTGGAGGCTAGAGATGAAACTCATCCGAGAAAAGTCTGTTCTGCTGTGCCTGCTGTGTTGATAGGGTTGCCTTCTGGCAAGAACAAAACTGAGAAAAGGTACCTAAGAGTCAGAGGCTGGTGAGGGCAGAGCAGGCCTTTTAAGACTCAGGCTGCCCAGACACAAAAGGGTTGTGCACACGACTTGCCGTTCCTCTGTGTAAAGTGTCCTTGCTGAATACTGGCCAGAATCTCCTCCTTAGAGAGTATATGCAGCATTGGAGTTCCCAGACAGATTCGACAGAGGAGCTGGGGAAAGTGAGGCAGTACCCAGAGGAGGAGAAGAGGCCCTGGGAACAGGGACCACTCAGAGGCAAACCCATTCCCGAGGAACTCCCGCTGCGTTCACTGCCGTCCGTGTGGTCCTGCTCAGAGTGGCCCCGTGCCTTCCCCACCCTGCAGGGCGTCCATCCTGGAGATGCGCAAGGATTACGAGGAGCAGCTGCAGCGGCTGAAGCTGCTAAAGGACCGAGAGGTCGACGCAGCCACCAGCGCCACCTCCCACACACGGTTCATGGACCACCCAAGGGCAGGCTGTAGCTGAGGGTCCCTGGGATCCTCAGCATGAAGTGACCCGCTCCTCCTCCAGGTCCCTGAATGGCATCATCGACCAGTTGGAGAAGTTCTCCAGCACACTGAACGAGCTGTCCTCCCGCGTGGAGGCCTCACACCTCACCACCTCCCAGGAGCGGCAGCTGGGCATCCGGCAGCATGATGAGCAGCTGCGAGGTATGCCCTTCCCCCTCTTCCATCTCCCTCGGTCACCTGGGTGGGAAGGTGGGGAGGCATGGAGCGCCCTGTGGGCTCCCCCCAGCACTGCAGGAGCGGCTGGGCCGGCAGCAGCGGGACATGGAGGAGGAGCGGAGCCGGCTGCAGGAGATCATCACAAAGATGGAGGCGCGGTTGAATGAGCAGAGCCGGCAGCTGGAGGAGGTGAGGCCCGTCCCCGCCACAGGGCCTCGCCCCCACCTCTTGCCTCCCAGGGTGCCTGCAGGCATGGCAGCAGTTCTCTAACAGCACCTCCTCAGGTGGTCAGTCCCCAAGACTCAACTGTCTGAATGTCCCTCCTGCCCCTTCCTGCCTCTGCAGCTTCCCAGCCCAGCCCGAGCACGCAGGCCCCTCGGCCACCTGCCCCAGGGCTGCCCTCCACAGTCCAGCCCTCCACCATCAGCTGAACTTCCCACTCACTTCAGCTGATGCCTGTGACATCGGGAGAGATGTTCTCGCCCAGTAAATGTTGTTCTAGCCTCTTCAGCTGTAACAGATATGTTTGAACTCCTCCCTATGTATATTTCATAGATAAGAGCAAGCTTTATTTTTATTATTTACTATTATTATTATTATTATTATTATTTTTGGAGTTGGAGTCTCACTCTGTCGCCCAGACTGGAGTGCAGGGGCCGCTCCCGGCCACCGCAGCCTCAATCTGCTGGGCTCCGGCGATCCTTCCGCCTCAGCCTTCCGAGTAGCCGGAATTACAGGCACGCGCTACCATGCCTGGCTGATTTTTGATTTATTGTAGAGATGAGGTCTCGCCAGGTTGCCCAGGCAGGTCTTGAACCCATGGGCTCAGGCAATCCATTCACCTCAGCCTCTCAAAGCACGGGATTACAGGCTGAGCCACCAAGCCCAGCTTATTTTTTATTTTTTTAAGTGAGAAAGCAGGATTTAGTGAGAGGACAGAAAAGCTCCCACAGTGGGAGGGGACCCGAAGGTTGCCAGAGCAACCTTTATTTTAAAAATAGTAACCTTAGCCAGCACGGTGGTACATGCCTACAGTCCCAGCCATGCAGGAGGATCACTTGAGCCCAGGAGTTCGAGACTGTAGTGTACTATGATAATGCCTGTGAATAGCTGCTGCACTTTAGCAAGACCCCATCTATAAAAAAAATTTTTTTTTAAAGAAGAAAATAAGGCCAGGCACAGTGGGTCACACTTGTAATCCCAGCACTTTGGGAGGCAGAGGTGAGAGGATTGCCTGAGTCCAGGGATTCAAGACCAGCCTGGGCAACTTGGCAAGACCTCGTCTCTACATCAACAAAAAAAATTAGCTGGGTGTGGTGGTGCGCACCCATAGTTCCAGCTACTTGGAAGGCTGAAGCAGAAGGATCACCTGAATCTAGCAGGTCGAGGCTGTGGTGGCCGTGAGCATCCATTGCACTCTAGCCTGGGTGACAGAATGAGACTCCTACTCAAAAAAAAAGAAAGAAAGAAAAGAAAAGCCAGTGACATCCACTGGTGATAAAATATAAATCCTGTAGACATGTCAACGTAGACACAGCTTTGATGTCATGAGCCGTATTTCCTTTGGTAACTATATTAAGCTCCTGCCTCAGGCCTGGCACAGTTCAGCTCTCACCACATGCTCATGTGTGGCCACCCCAGTACAGCATTAAGCCCAACCTGTTTCCTTTGCCTACTTGGCAATGGACAATGGGCAGGCAGAGTACCGAGCTGGCGATTCAGGGCAGGAACATTGCTGTTCTTTGGCCCTCCTGAGCTGCTAGCTTTAGTGCAGTTGGAGACCTGAGGGCTGGGCTGGCACCTGCCAGGCCATGCTTTCAGGCAGAATTGCACAGGCTAGGCCTTGACCGTCCCTCCCAGGAACCCCTGGTTTTGTGCCTCTGGGAAGAGGGTGTTCGTGGTGAAGCATGGGAGACACGGGGGGTTTGCAGAGCTCCTCAGGAAACAGCCAGGCCTGACTCTCAGAAGAGGAGCCACACTCTCAGCCCTGCCCTGGGCCCTGCAGGAGCGCTGGCGGGTGACTGCGGAGCAGTCCAAGGTGGAGTCCACACAGCGTGCCCTAGAGGAGCAAAGGAAGGTCATGGCCCAGCAGATGGCCATGGAGAGGGCCGAGCTGGAGAGGGCCAAGGTAAGCACAGTCACATCGTTCAGCTCCGGACCTCACCGTTATGCTCAGGGACACTCACACTGTGCCCTTGCCCCCACGTCCCAGAGTGCCTTGCTGGAGGAGCAGAAGTCTGTCATGCACAAGTGTGGAGAGGAGCGGCGGCGCCTGGCGGCCGAGTGGGCCGAGTTCTTTGCACAGCAGAAGCTGAGTAAGGAGCAGGCCGAGCGTGCAGCAGAGCGCGCACTGCAGGTGGACGCCCAGCGGGAGGGCACCCTCTTGACCCTGGTGCAGGTAGGCCCCCAGCCTCCAGGACGGGGGAGGGCCAGGGTGGCCCTGGCACCTGCATCTGGATCCATCAGCTTCTGGTCTTAGGAAAGAAGAGTGTAGCACCCACATGACAGAGTATAGGGATTAGTAACCATGTCATCATACCAGCAGCCTCCCCGTGTTGTCCTAGGCACTTTATATTGAATGAATATTTTTCTTATGATCCTCATCATAATCCTAGGACATAGATCATGTAGAAATAAGGAAACCGAGCTTCAGAGTTGAGCCTGTCATGGTCCCTTGGCTTTCGAGGACAGCACCCTGGCTTGGCCCTAGGCTTCTTTGGCCCTCCCTGGAAGCCCCCTTGCTGTACTGCCCCCTGCCAGGGACAGGGTGGGCAGAGGGGCCCCTCGGAATCCTGCACAGAACACAGCTTGACTCCCTGGAGGAGACTGCAATGGTGCCTCTGGTCTCCAGGAGCAGGCCGAGCTGAAGATCAGGGCCAGCGAGCTCCGGGCCAAGGAGGAGCAGCTGGCAACTGAGAGGGAGGTCCTGGAGCGGGAGAGGCGGGAGCTGCGGCTGGAGAAGGAGGCGGTCAATGCCACCGCCCAGCGCACCAGGCTCCATGCCCAGGAGGTGGAGAGCATGAGCAAGGTGCGGCCCGGCATGTGGGTGTGGCCATGGCTGACCCCAGTGAGCCCTGACCCAGGCGGCCTTCCTGCAGGTGGCTTCGGAGAAGTATGAGGAAGGAGAGCGGGCACTGCGAAAGGCCCAGCAGCTGCAGGCACAGCAGCAGGCCCGGCTGCAGGCAGTGTGGCAGGAGCAGGAGCGGCTGCGGCAGCAGGAGCAGCACATGCACCAGGCAAGGCTCTTCCTGGCACCGGCTCCCCCAGGCCTCCTGGCCTCTTGCCTCACAGCTGAGTCCTTCTCTCCGGGGGGCGGGGACAGGAGCATCTGAGTCTGGCCCAGCAGAGGCTGCAACTGGACCGTGTCCGACAGGACCTGCCCTCCAGCCTCGAAGGGATGCTCTCCAGGGCCCAGGGCCCCGAAGCCTCCAGTCTGAGTGGTGAGCGGCCCCGGGACCAGGCAGAGGCAGTGCCGGGAGGGGGCAGGCCCTCCACAAGCCACTTGCGTTAAGAGGGTTTTAAAGGCATCTTGTGAGCCGGGCGTGGTGGTGAGACCTGTCTTTGGGAGGTGGAGCCCAGGGGTTCAAGACCAGCCTAGGAAACTTGGCAAGACCTCGTCTCTACAATGAATCAAAAATTAGCCAGGCATGGTGCATGCACCTGTAGTTCCAGCTACTTGGAAGATTGAGGCAGAAGGATCACCTGAGCCCTGCAGTTTAAGACTGTGGTAGCCATGAGCATACCACTGCACTCCAGACTGGGTGACAAGAGTGAGACTCCGACTCAAAATAAGTAAACAAACGAGTAAATCATCTTGTTATACTCCGAGTGGCTAAGGGAGGAGAATTGCTTGAACCCAAGAGTTCATGACCAGCCTCAGCAACATGTTGACACTTCTTCTTTATAAAAATAAAATAAAATTTAGCTGGGTGGTGGTACACGCCTGTACTCCTAGCTGCTTGGGACGCTGAGCCAGGATTTCGAGGCTGCAGTGAGCTGTGACCATGCCACTGTACTGCAGCCTGGGTGACAGAGTGAGACCCTGACTCAAAACAAAAAAAAAGCAAAGTCATCTTGTTATTTTGTATAGAAATAATGCATGTTAATTTTAGATAAATAAATCAGAAACAGAGAAGGAAAAACTATTTTTTAAAATATCACCCCCAATGCTACTCCCTAGCCTAGAGAGAAACACTTTGAACCTTTTGGTGCATCACATTCTACTCTGGTATATATATTTAAAAACAAATTTGGAATTGTCTCATATGTTGTTTGATATCTCAACTTTGTTCACATAGCAATAAACATGTGGAGCATGTTTTCTTCCCAGGAACTAGACATGTAATCAATTTCAGTCAGCATAGCATCCATTTCGAGGTTGTTCCGTGCTAAGTGATGTGTTGTCACTGATAAACAGCACCTCAGTAGAAACCTTCATATATATATCAGGCACCTTCACCTGACTATTTCCCTTGAATAAATTCTTAGAAGTAGACTTACCTGAGAAGACCACAGAAGCTTTTGAGAGTAGGTGCCGTGTGTCCCCAGAGCATCTATCCAGGGTCTCCCCACTGGCAGAAGATGAGCAGGTCCTGGGGGAACAAGCTGGGACCACCTGTTTTCCCAGCAGCACCCTGGTCCCTGACTTCCTCCTCGACCTTTCAGCCCCTGTGGCTTCTGCTCCCACCACCCCTTCGTGCAGCCAGCCGCTGTCCAGCCTGCGCCCCTCATCCTTCCATGCCAAGCTGGTGCTGCTGAAACACACAGCCGAGCAGGTGAGTGTTTCCTGGCCTCGGGGTGCTCGTGTTCAAAGTAGTGACAATCATGGCCATGGGGAGGGCTGACCCCAGCTCCTGAAAGAGAACAGTGATGCAGATTGCGTAGTGAGCAACTTCCAGGATCTCTCCTCAAGGCCCAGGTCTGTCTGTACAGAGCAATCTGCATATGTCACCTCAGTTAAATCTCACAATAACAAGTAGCGATAATGACATGTCACTTATGGAGCACTTCTCGTGTGCGAGGCTCAGTGCTGAAGGCTTTGTGTGTATTATGAGCTTTTACACTCACACAGCCTTACAAAATAGGAAATGTTATCTCCAGTTTACAGACAAGGAAACTGAGGCTTAGAGACATGGAGTCCTGTGCTCCTAAGTTATGCAGCTAACACGTGGTCTCACCAGTATTAAGACCATGGTCCAGCTGGGCTCGGTGGCTCAGCCTGTAATCCTGTGCCTTTGGGAGGTTGAGGTGAGTGGATTGCATGAGCCCACGGGTCGAGACCCGCCTGGGCAACTTGGTGAGACCTCGTTTCTACAATAAATCAAAAACTAGCCGGGTGTGGTAGCGCGCACCTATAGTTCCAGCTACTCGGAAGGCTGAGGCGGAAGGATCGCCGGAGCCCAGCAGGTTGAGGCTGCGGGGGCCGGGAGCGGCCGCTGCACTCCAGTCTGTGCGACAGAGTGAGGCTCCAACTCAAAAAAAAAAAAAAAAAGACCATGATCCATCTTAGTTCATAACTGGGTTCTTTCATGCCCTCACCCCCATCTCCAGAGGCAAGCAGAATCAGGAGTACACGGGGAGGGGGTCTCCCTGAGTGAGGGCTGGCTCACCTGTCTCATTTATGGAGGTGTGGCTACTCATCTGAATCTGCCTTATAGGACCATGACTTCTTGGAAAATGAACAGTTCTTCCTGGAGACCCTGAAGAAAACATCCTACAATGTGACATCCCATTCAGCCTGAGAGGGGCCCGACCATCTTCTTGACACCTTCTCCCCTGCTGCTGGCTGCCAACTCCTCCAAGGGGGTGCCCAGGGAAGACTCTGAGATGCCCCTGACCTGGTTACAGCTCTTCTGTGAACAGGGTACATGTCCTTTCCAAGCCCTCCAGCCTGAGGCAGCCAGGCACCTCGTGCCTCTGGGGCTCTATAGTGCAGGCTGTCTCACCCCAGTTTTGGCTGTCCTGCCCCACAGCTGCTCAGATACAAGGGTCTCGGGTGGCAGCTCCCACTGGGCTCTGTGGACCCCTTCCCTCCTCTGCAGACAGACAGTTGTGGGCCCTTTTTGCCTTGGCCTCTTCTGGGGCAGGGGCTTTCTCCCCTCACTGCCTGAGTGGTCTCCTTCCTAATGGGCCTTCTGGTGTCCTGGCCTAGAGTGGGAGCAATGGCGCAAGCAGAGTGTACCGTGCCAGCCAGATTCTCCTTTGCTGTTTGATGAGCTCCCAGAACTCAGCCATCCCCTCCCCTGGGGCTTGTACAAAGCCTCTATCTCACTCCCAGGACTGCCGAAGTGACTTCTTGACTTCTCGGCTTCTTCCTCCTTGTGTAGGCATCCCACTAGTAGGGGGAGGAAGCTGTGAGTGAAGGGGAAAGGGGGGTGGTACAAGGCCAGAGGCTTCTCTCTGTGCTGTCCACTGCCCAGAGCCACAGGGATGAAGATGGATAGAATGAGAGCCTGTGCCTTTCCAGGTCGATAGGAGCCTCCGACCTACCTATCACAAGCGAGATGTGCCAAAACTGCTGGGACAGCACCAGGAGCGGGGCGGGAGGATTGGAAATTTTCCCATCAGAACCAAGGACAAATCGACTCAACTAATAAAAACACTATTACTTCTAAAGTGGCTTTTATTGGGGAACAATTTCTCACCTTTCAGAGAGGAAACCAGATGAGCAGGAAGGCAGACGAGGAGAAGGTCAAGTTAGGTACAGGGTGTAAAGCTCATGTCTCTGCTTTTTCAGGAGTTAGGTTTTTGTTTTGTTTTTTTTGAGTTGGAGTCTCACTCCATCACCCAGGCTGGAGTGCAGTGGCACACTTAGCCACCCTAGCATCGACCTGCTGGGCTCTGGCAATCGTTCCGCCTCAGCCTTTCAAGTAGCCGGAACTACAGGCGTATGCTACCACGCCCAGCTAATTTTGTATTTATTGTACAGACAAGGTCTCACCAAGTTGCCCAGGTGGGCCTCGAACCCACGGTTTCAGGCAGTTCAGTCGCCTCTGCCTCCCAAAGTGCTGGCTGAGCCACTGAGCCCGGCCAGAAGTTAATTTATTTACCAACACTTTACAGCTTTGGTTCTGGACACATTAAATTGCGGTCTCCTTGGCTGGTCCAAGTGTTATGGCGTTTACAACTAACTGATCACAACCCGTCACAAATTTCTCTGTACCTGCTCCTCCCCCACTCAGATACCCTACAACAGAATTGCTTTAGCCATGGCTCATCAGTCTATACTTATTACTTTGAAAATGCTCTGAATCCCTGTCATGGAAAACAAGTCTCAAGAGCAGGCAGACATTCTTATTAAAAAAAAAAAAAAGGGGGT
>NW_007257050.1:6703-7338 GCF_000164805.1 Carlito syrichta | reverse complement strand
AAAAAAAAAAAAAAAAAAAAAAAAAAACCTATAGGGCCAGTGGCTCACACCAGTAATCCCAGTTCTTTGAGAGACCAATGCTTGAACCCAAGAGTTAGATTTTGAGACTAGCCTGGGCAATATAGCAGGATCCCATCTCTACAATAAATAGAAGAATTAGCCAGGCATGCTGGCCTGTAGTTGCAGCTACTCTTGGGAAGCTGAGGCGGGAGGATCACTTGAGCCCAAGATTGAGGCTACAGTGAGCTGTGATAGTGCCACTGCACTCCTGCCTGTGTGGCAGAGTAAAACCTTGTCTATAAAGAAATAAAAACCAGCCTATGAAACTGGTCATGGCCAGGATCCTTTGCCCACATGCCCTCCCTTCCTGCAGCCACAGTCAGTGATGGCACCTGGCTGCTTGACCATGGCCAGAAACAGGGTATTATTTTCATCCCTGCTTCAAAGATGAAGAAACTGAGGCTCAGGGAGATTAAGTAATTGACTTGCCCAAAGTGACCCGCTAATAGCAGAGACTGAGCCGGGCTCGGTGGCTCAGCCTGTCATCCCGCGCTTGGGAGGCTGAGATGAGTGGATTGCCTGAGCCCGCGGGTTCGAGACCCGCCTGGGCAACTTGGTGAGACCTCATCTCTACA
>NW_007257050.1:5349-6502 GCF_000164805.1 Carlito syrichta | reverse complement strand
AAAAAAAAAAAAAAAAAAATAGCAGAACCGAGATTTGAGTTCTGCTTGGGCAGATCCCCAAGTCTCAGGCTCTCAACCATGTCATCCTCCTGCCTCCCAGAGGAGCATGCTACACACACAGCTGGCGTGAGGGATATCTTTTAAGGCTACTGCTTGGGTTGGTGCCAGCACTAGGAGGAAAACATCATGTGCCCCATCGGAAGCCTTGGTGAAGCCTGGAATTCAGTCCTGTCAACACACTTAACCAGTCCTGAGTCAGACTTGTGCATAGAGGGGATCTAAGGACAGGCACAGTGGTTCTGGGGGCAGCTGGCATTTAAGCAGCAACCTGAAGACCTGCGGGAGTTCATACACACACATGGGGTGGGGGCAGTGCCTGGAGACCCACACGGAAGGCTGGCCTTCAAGACCAGTAAGGGGATAGTAAGGGGAAGAGTTTAGTATTAGGGAGCAGGTGGAGAGGGCTTTGTACATCTTTTTTTTTTTTTTTTTTTTGAGTTGGAGTCTCGCTGTCGCCCAGACTGGAGAGCAGTGGCCACTCCCGGCCACCGCAGCCTCGACCTGCTGGGCTCAGGCAATCCTTCTGCCTCAGCCTTCCAAGTAGCTGGAATTACAGGCATGCGCTACCATGCCCGGCTGATTTTTTTATTTATTGTAGAGATGAGGTCTCGCTGCCCAGGCGGGTCTCGAACCCACAGGCTCAGGCAATCCACTCATCTCAGCCTCCCAAAGGCGCGGGATTACTTTTTTTTTTAATTGGAGTCTCCCTCTGTCACCCAGGCTAGAGGGCAGTGGCATGTTCCTGGTCACTATAGCCTCTATCTGTTGGGCTCAGGCAATCCTTTCTGCCTCAACCTTCCAAGTAGTTGGAATTACAGGAACGCACCACCATGTCCGGCTCATTTTTTGATTTATTGTAGAGATGAGGTCTTGCCAAGTTGCCCAGGCTGGTCTTGAACCTGTGGGTTCAGGCAATCCTCTCACCTCGGCCTCCCAAAGTGCTGGGATTATAGGTGTGAGCCACCATGCCTGGCTGCCTTTGTATATCTTGTCAAAGATGTTGAACTTTTATCTTCAGGGCAATGAGTGTTCACTGAAGTGTTTAAATTTTTTTTTTTTTTTTGAGTTGGAGTCTCACTGACTGGACTGCAGT
>NW_007257050.1:0-5120 GCF_000164805.1 Carlito syrichta | reverse complement strand
TGCTGGGCTCCGGTGATCCTTCCGCCTCAGCCTTCCAAGTAGCTGGAACTACAGGCGCGCGCTACCACGCCCGGCTCATTTTTTGATTTATGGTAGAGATGAAGTCTCGCCAAGTTGCCCAGGCGGATCTCGAACCCGCAGGCTCAGGCAATCCACTCACCTCGGCCTCCCAAAGATGCGGGATTACAGGCTGAGCCACCGAGCCCGGCTGGGTTTTAATTTTTAAGCAGGGTTGGACCATATTTGCATTTTAGAAAACCCATTGTGCTGCAGCGTGGGGGGCAGACAGGAGGGGGCACGTGTGGGAACAGAGGAAGTGTGAGAAGGCCCTTGGCACTGGTGCAGGGGAGGGACCACGGGCAGGACTGTGTAGTCATGCCCTTGAAGGGCCACAGAAAAGTGCCCCTCGCACTTGGTGCATGGACGTGGAGGGTCAGAAAGCAAGATGTGTGGAGGAGGACCCCAGGTTCCTGGACTGGGTGACTGGGTGGTGTCACAGAGGAGTTTACACAGTGCCCATGAGACAGCCGAACAGGGACATTCCACAGGCATTCCCTGACATCAGCTTTCTCCCAGGCCAAAGACATCATAGAGGGCAAGTGTTGTGTAGCTGCTGGTCTTTCTTTTTCCCTTCAAAATTATAAACAATTCAATTGTTTATAATTGTTTATAACCTAATTGCTTAATTCTTTTCATTTTAAAGGAATATTGGTGGAAAGTAATAGTGATTTAAAAAAATATTGGTGCCATGTGTGGTGGCACACACCTGTAGCTACTTGGAAGTCTGAGGTGGGAGGATTGCTTGGGCCCAGGAGTTCGAGGCTGATAAGGTTTGTAGGGGGATGGGAGAGGAGGTTGTAGTAAAAGCATCACATGGGCCAGGCGCGGTGGCTCAAGCTTATAATCCCAGCACTTTGGGAGGCTGAGGAAAGAGGACTGTGCTGAGTCCACGGGTTCAAGACCAGCCTGGGCAACGTGGTGAGTTCTCGTCTTTACAATAAATCAAAAAGCAAATTTAGCCGGGCGTAACGCACACCTGTAGTTCCAACTACCTGGAAAGCTGAGGCAGAAGGATCGCCTGGGCCCAGCAGGTTGATAAAAGATGGTGGCGCACAGTGAGACTCAACACCTGTTAAGGCCAAGTGATTTAATGGGTCGAATGCGGTGGCTGCAGGACCTGAGGGTCAGGCTGTAGCGCCGAGGCAAGGGTGCGACAGCTTTTATAGGGGCTTAGGGCGACCTGTCTGTCGTCTATAGGTCGGCTGGCAGAGCTTCATGTAGGTTGGTGGATTTTTCACGGGCACGGAAAAGGGTGCAGAGGGAGAACAAAAGAAGGCACCGTTTCAATCGCCATTTTAGTTTGCCGGGTCGCCGTTTCCAGGAAAGGGAGGGGCTGTGGCTTTACTTGTGGCTTGGTGGTGGCTCTTCATTCCCACCTCTTTGGTTATAAGGGAGAGGGGCAGCGTTTGTCTGTCCAGCTACTTCCTGCTGAAAATGGGCGTCGGTGGGTGAGGTGGGTGAAAGGACAAGCCACATGAGACCCCACAAGTAGGTGCCAAAGAAAAAATTTCATTTGGGTGGAAGTCCTGGAAGGTGCCTTGTAAGTGGAAAATGGCAAGCTGGTCCGGCCAGTCGTCGAGTGGACATGGGAAAGGGAGGAGCCAGCTGTCACGAAGAAGGTGGTCAAGAAATGCTGAGAATCTGAGTGGTAGGTGGTGGGGGTAAACTTTAAGGCGAGCATGTCTGAAATGAGAAGACAAGGTTAGAGGTTTGTAGGGTTGGAACTGTCGAGACCTGGATCTTCGGTGGGCAGGAGGTCATAATTCTGTAGGAGAAGCTGATTAATGCTTTGATTAGAGATTTTTAAAAGTTGTGACTGGAGAAACTTGATGATACACGGGAGAAAGGAGCACAGACCGAAAATGAGAATGACAGGTGTGACGATAGGCAAAAGCCAGGTGAGTAGGGAGTTTTGTAATAGGCTGCCGATTTGTGAAGACTTTGCCCCTTGGAGTTGTGAGGAGAGGTGTTGTAATTTATTAATGTTTTGTTCAATGACTCCTGACTCGCTAATGTAATAACAGCACTCCTCTTGGAGGAAAAGACAAGTGCCTCCCTTCTCAGCTGTTAGGAGATCTAGAACCCGACGATTTTGGAGGGCTACTTGTGCTATGCTCGTTATTTGTCTTTGTAATGATTGGAGAGAATTGGAGGTGGTGTCTAAAGCTAGTTGGATTTTGTTTTGTAAGGCTTCCATGGCCCATAGTGAGCAGCCAAGAGCCCCTCCTGATAGACCTATGGAGGTGACTGTGGAAACTAGGGACAATCCTACCATGACTGGAAGGAAGACAGCCCTCTTGTGTCGGTGTTTGGGAGTTAAGAGGGCCTGGAGGTCGGCAGTGGAGTAAAGAGAGAGCTGTGGGATCAGTGTAACAACTATACAGGGAGAGGTGAGATTGGAAGTTTGTGAGAGGAGAGTGTCATTGCATCATAAGAAGAGGCCGGGTGGGAAGAAGTGCCCATTTGTAGAGTTTATGGTGGTTGAACAGAGAGTGGGGACGCTGGGTGGACCAATACAGAGGTAAGAGGAGTTGGATGCCACTTCCCAAAGTGGAACGTGAGGTTTGGTGATGACCTCTCCGGTGGAAGACAGGTTGAGGGTACTATTACTGTGGGGTGAGGCAGGAAGCGGAATGGCAGCCAGCAAAGGTCGTTGTAATGAGGCACAAAGAAAACACTGCGAAGAGGGAAGAGAAGGGAAGGATTGGTTTAAGAGGTGGAGGGTGTGGCCTATTATAGTAAACCATGAAGGGAAATGTTGGGAGGGTTGTAAGGAGAGTTGGTCTTCTGAGGAAGGGGGCAATGGGTCTACCGCTGCCAGGAGCTGTTGTTCTTAGGTTTTTACGTGCTCCACCACTGATACCGTGACGGAAGGGGTAAAGGTGGAGCGAGATGGATAGGCGCCCGGTGGGACGGGCATACCATTCCTTTGGGTAGACAGTTACGCATATGAGGTCTTTCCAGAGGTTAGCGGTTGGGTTAGGGATGTCAAAAGAGAAGCGGGAGAAGCGGCCTCCGCGCCCCGGAGTTCCTATGTAGTGGCGGACAAGGAAGCTTGGCCCCCCCCCCATTTTGCTCTGCTGATGGATCCATCAGCATAGTGAATTCTGCATGACCAATAGGGACAGCCACCGTATTGACCAGGCCACCATTTACAGTAGTCCTGGGTTTGGTCTTCTAGTAAGCATAGAAAGGGGTGATTAGCGTCTTGCAAGCTTATTGAGGGCTTTAAGTTGAGGGAAATAGGTTTTGAACAGTTGTTTATGGGGCACGTTTTTGTGTCTAGTCTAAGTCCTTGACTGTTTTTAATCCCGCTGACCGTGTAAAGTTCGCGGATGGTGAACCGATAATGACAGGGTAGTGGGCTTGATTTGAAAAACGATGGCAAGGAGGAATGCGATGATCATGTTGGGTCTTATTGATAGTGAGCAGAGGAGGGGATTGAGCAACCCACGCCAAGGAGCAGCACTATGCACAGCAATGTGAAAGTAGGAGGAAAAGGAGTAGGAAGAAAGGCAGGACTATTAGTAAGGGAAGAACGCAATTGACGACCGTTTGGCGGAGGGTAGTTGTTGAGTGCAGGCGGCAACCTTCGCGTCTTGTGATTATGTGGGATTTTCCTGGATGACAGGCAGGGAGGGGGAGCGAGCAACACGGGATACTCGAAGTTTGAGAGGCTGGCCTGGAATTGTGGAGCAAGAATAGGTCGGCAGCTCTGTGGAAGAAGGGGTAGAGGGAGGCAGTTTAGCTGGTTTGAGGCGAAAAGCGTGAATCCAGGGACTGAGCTGTCCTTTGGTTATGAGCAGCCTGGCTGCTGTGAGGTGGAGAGGACTATTTGGAAGGGTCCTTCCCATTTTGGTTGTAAGCGAGTTTTGGTTTCTGGGTCTGCGAGGAAAACCCATTGTCCCAGGGTGAGAGGCTTTGGATTATGTGTTTCTGTGGGAGTGGGCAAAAGGAGATCTTGGTATTGCCAGATATTGGAACAGATGAAGGACAGGAGGGGGTAAGTTATATGAAGGGGGACGTGAGGTGGAGAGGTTGGAATACCAGGAGGAAGTGCAGGTCTGCCATATAGGACCTCGAAGGGTGAAAGCTGAGTGGGCTTTTTAGGGAGGACGCGAACATGGAAGAGAGCTAGGGGAAGGAGGGAGACCCAGTCCTGATGGAGTTCGAGAGAGAGTTTGGTGAGGATATCTTTTAGTGTGCAGCTAGTTCATTCAACCTTTCCTGATGATTGTGGGTGGTAGGGAATGTGAAAGTGCCATTTGATGTTGAGGGCCATCATTAAAAACTGACAGGGGACATGATGGTGAAGTCCACTTGCCAGTCTGACCCAGGGAGCTCTCCCCTAGCCTGGTGAGTGGGGAACGTTCCGGGCTTTAAGGGGGTATTAGGATTTGTTTGGTGGCAAATAGAGCATTGAGAGGAAAGGGTGTGTATGAGTTTTGTATGTTCAGGAGTAAGGTGGAAGAAAGTTTTAAGAAATGAAGTGAGAGCCGCTGGGTTTGGGTGGAAAATTGAGTGTAGGTAGGGAATGAGATTGGACAACTGTGGAACTTCAACTGTATGTTCGACTGATGGGGAGGAGGTGTTGACGAGTATGGTAGGAAGAGGTTTTAGAGCCACTTGGTGAGCCGCCCTGTCGGCCCGTGAGTTTCCTTGGGTGATAAAAGATGAATCGACCTGGTGGGCTTTACAGTGTGAGATGCCTATGACCCTGGGAAGCAAGAGGCTTGAAGGAGGTCGGATATGAGCTTAGCATTTATGACGGCCGACCCTTTAGTGGTTAACAAACCCCGTTCTTGCCAGGTGGCTGAGTGTGAAACCAAAATGTGAAAGACATATTTGGAGTCAGTGTAAAGCGATAGGGAGTGTCCTGCCGCCAGTTGGAATGCTCGAGTGTCTGCTGTGAGTTCTGCTTGTTGGTTAGTGGTGTTGGGCGGGAGGGGATTTGTCTCGACGACGTCAGTGGCAGAGGTGATGGCGTATCCTGCCACCCGAGACCCCTCATGTACATATGAGCTTCCATCTGTGAACCAAACATAGGAGGGCGCAGATAA
>NW_007257049.1:2128-3025 GCF_000164805.1 Carlito syrichta | reverse complement strand
GCTAGAGAGTTAAGCCATCTGGCTAGCCATATAGCCACCCATGTAGCTAGCTAGTTAAGTCAGATGGAGATCCAGTTATCCAGGCAATCAGTTTGTCAGCGACATAAGTCAACTAACTAGCCAGCTAGCTAGTTGTCAACTTTTGAAATCTGGTAACTATTCACGTACCTAGTTAAGTCAGTTAGCTAGTCAGGTTGCTAGTCAGCTATTCAGGTTGCTAGTCAGCTAGCCAGTTAAGTCAGCTAGCTATTTAGCTAACTAGTCAGGTAAATATTTAAGTCAGCTAGCCATCTAACTAGACAGTTAGCTAGCTAGTTAATTCAGCTAGCTATACAGCTAGATAGCTTGCTTGCTAGATAGTAATGTCAGCTAGATATCCAACTAGCTAGTGAGATAGCTAGCTAAGTCAGCTAGCAAATCAGCTAGTTACTTAGCTAACTAGTCGTCTTGCAACTCAGCTAGCTGGTAAGCTATATAGTGGGCTCCATCGCTTTCCATCAGGTCAGCTAACTAGTCAGCTCACTCGCCTGATAACAGGTAAGCAAACTAGTCAGCGTGCTCACCAGCCAACAGGTCAACTAACTTGTCAGATCGCTCACAGGTCTACAGGTCAGCTAAGTAGTCGGCTTGTTCACCAGCAGACTAGTTAAGTCAGCTTACCAGGCATCTCGCTCACCAGCCAACTAGTTATGGCAGTGCATGCGTTGGCTCACTCACCAGCCAAATAATTAATTCAGCTGACCAGTCGGCTCACTCACTGGACAGCTAGTTAAGACAGCTCCCCTGTTGGATCCCACTCCAGCTGATTAGTTAAGTCAGCTAACCCCTCGGCCTACTAGCCGGCCAACTAGTTAAGTCAGCTAATCAATTGGCCAACTAGTGAGCCAACTTGGCAGC
>NW_007257049.1:0-770 GCF_000164805.1 Carlito syrichta | reverse complement strand
ACAGCTAGTTAAGTCAGGTTGCAACCAGCTGGCTAGTAAGTTATTTCAGCTAATTAAGTCAGCTGGCTAGTTAGGAAGCTAGCTATATTTGTCAGCTAGTTATGGTAGCTAGGTAGCTAGTTAAGTCAGCTTCTTAAGTCAGCTTCCTAGCTAGATAGCTAGCTAAATAGCTAGCTAGTAAAACCAGCTAGATAGCTAGTTAGTTACATCAGCTAGTTAAGTCAGCTGGCTAGCCAGCTGCCTAGCTGGGTATCTACCTAGTTAAGTCAGCTGGCTAGCCCATTATATAGCTAGTTAAGTAACCTAGTTAAGCCAGCTCACTAGCCAGCTGGTTACCTAGGTACCTAGGTAGTTAAGTCAGCTGGCAATCCAGCGGACTATGTAGGTAGCAAGCTAGTTAAATCAGCCCACTATCCAGCTGGCTGGCTAGGTACCTAAGCTGTTAATTTAACCTGCTAGCCGGCAGGGTAGGTAGCTAAGTCATCTAGTTTAGTCAGCTGATTATGCAGCTGGTTACCTAGGTAGCAAGATAGTTAAGTCAGCTGGTTAATCCTCTGGCAAGCTAGGTAAGTCACCTAGGTAAGTCAGCTGACTAGCCAGCTGACTCACTAGGTAGCTTGCTAATTAAGTCAGCAGTCTAGACAGCTGGCTAGATATATAACAAACTAGTTAATTCAGCTGACTAGAAAGCAGGCCAGCTATTTAAGTAAGCTAGTTAAGTCATCTGGATAGCCAGCTTCCTAGCTAGGTAGTGAGCTACTTAAGTCAGT
>NW_007257048.1:90695-91355 GCF_000164805.1 Carlito syrichta | reverse complement strand
GAAATCATCAAGAGAGCAGGAGACAGCCCACAGACTGGGAAAAAGTATTTGCCAACTCCATGTCTGACAAAGGCCCAACATCTTGGATCTACAAGGAATGCAAACGTGCTGAAAAGCAAAAAACAAACTACTCCATTACAAAGTGGGTAAAAGAGATGAACAGACACTTCTCAAAAGAAGACATATGAAGAAATGTTCAACCTCACTAATCATCAAGGAGATGCAAATTAAAACTACACTGAGATATCATCTAACTCCAGTCAGAATGGCCATTATCAATAACTCAAAAAATAACAGATGCTGGAGAGGATGTGGTGAAAAGGGAACACTTCTACACTGTTGGTGGAAGTGTAAACTAGTGCAGTCTCTGTGGAAATCAGTGTGGCAACTCCTAAAAGTTCTAAAAATAAAAAAGATACCTGCACACATATGTTTATCACAGCATTGTTCACAATAGCAAGATCATGGAACCGACCATGCTGTCCATCAAAAGAGGACTAGATTTTAAAAATGTGGTACATATACACAATGGAATATTATGCAGCCTTAAAAAAGAACAAAATCATGAATTTCACAGCAACCTGGATGGAATTGGTGTTTATAATACTGAGTGATCTCTCACAGAAACAAAGATCTGAGTATCACGTTCTCACTCATAAG
>NW_007257048.1:2005-89535 GCF_000164805.1 Carlito syrichta | reverse complement strand
TGAGGTCTTGCTGCCCAGGTGGGTCTCGAACCTGCGGGCTCAGGCAATCCACTCACCTCAGCCTCCCAGAGGCGCGGGATTACAGGCTGAGCCACCAAGCCCGGCTGTACCCCACAATTTTAAAATAAAAAATATGATTAAAAAATTGTGCACTTATTCTCACATATTTGCCCTTCAGTCAACTTCAAAGTACTCTTTGTTTGATGCAATACACCTATCAAGAAGATTTTACCACTGCTTGAAACAGTTTTTGAACTTGTCAATTTTGATGCTTTTTAGTGTTCCTGTTGTTTATTGTTTCACTTCTTCTACATTGGCAAAATTTCCCTTTGAGGACTTTTTAAATCTGGAGAAACAAAAAGGAATGTCACCCGGGGTGAGATCAGGAAGATGGAGCACAGGGGGTCATGCCAGTTTTGGTCCCAAACTGCTGAACACTGAGCACATTGTGGCCAGGTGCGCTTGTAAATCACCTGTCATGAAGTGGGCAAATACACTGAAAGAATCTTAAAAAAAAAAAAAAAAAAAAAATATATATATATATATATATATATATATATATATATATATAGTAAATTAGTGACACCTACACAGACTCTCACAACAACAATAGCTGGTACACTGATGCTGATAGATTCCTAGAACACTTACCTAGCATGGGAAGCCTGTAATACAAGGAGTGCCCCCTCCAAAATATAATTTCATTTTTTGGAGCCCCTCATATATATTCCTCTATGTATAATGGGAATTGGCTCACTGGGTTATGGAGGTTGAGAAGTCCCACAATCTGCCATCTACAAGCTAGAAATCAATGAAATCTGGTGGTATAATAATCTTCAGTCTAAAGGCTTGAAAACCAGGAGCACCAATCTTTGAAATCAGGAGAAGATTGATGTCTCAGCTCACACAGAGAGTGAATTCATTCCTTACCTAACTTTTTGCTCTATTTTCACCCTCAAACAGACTTAATGATGTCCACCCACATTGTAAAAATGATCTATATTCAGTCTACTGATTCAAATGTAATCCTTCATGTACACACCCAGAAATAAGAAATAATGTTTTACCAGCAATCTCGATATCTCTTAGCCCAGCCAAGTTGATACATAAAATTAACCATCACAGTGTTGTTATTGTTCTACCTGTGTTTTACTACTTCAAGAATATCTTGACTGTTCTATCTTCTTTGCGTTTAAGTGTAAATTGTAGAATCAGTTTGTTAATTTCTTTAAAAATTCGGCTGGAATTTTTATTGGAATTGTGCTGTAATCCAAAATTCAATGAGGGGAGAATAGATATCTTAACATAATATACATCTTTTTTATTATTTAGATTTTTTTATTTTTTATTATTTAGATTTTTTTATTATTTAGATTTTTTAATTATTTTTTATTATTTAGATTTTTCATTTCTATGAGCAGTATTCTTTGTTTTCTATTTAGAAATCAGGCATATCTTTTGTTAGATTAATTCTTAGGCATTTGATTTTTAAATGCTATTGTAAATGGTATTCTATTTTTATATTTCATTTTATAATTATTTGTTGTCCTCATATAGAAATGAAATTGATTTCACTTATTGATTTGGCGTACTAAAACCTTGCTAAATCCTATGTACATAAACATGTTATAAGTACTAGTGAGAGTTTCAGTCCTTACTTCCCAATATTTATGAAATTTAAACTTTTTTCTTATTGTAATAGTAGAATTTTTATATTGTATGAAATTGTAAAGTGGATATTCTTGCTTTTTTCATGAGTGTAAGGGAAAGGGTTTAATATTGTATTACTGGTATAATTGTAGTAACAGAGTCTTTTTAAAAAAAAATCAGTGAGGAGCATTGACTTTGGTCACATACTTTTCTTTACCTGTTGAATTGATCATATGATCTTTCTTTTTAATTTTGTTATGCTTGAATTACATTGATTTATATTTGAATGATAAACCAATGTTTCACTTCTGTGTGGGGTGTACAGAAGAAAACTACATTTAGTTATATTTTTCTTTTGATATGTTGTAAGGTTTAATTTGCCAATATTTTGTTGATTATTGTATCTACGACTATGAGGGCCATTTATCTGTAATTATATTTTTGAAATGTTTTAATTAGTTTTTTTAAGAATTATGCTAACTTCATGTAATGAGTTGGGAAGATTTTTGCCTCTTCTATTTCCTGAAAGAATTGGTATAGGATTTTTGGGTTTTATTGCTTATTTACCTATTTTCAATTAAGCTTTTTTTTATTGTTGTTGAATAATAGGCATTCTCTATAGTCTGGGTTTGAATCCTTTATCAGACACAGAATTTGCATATATTCTCCTATTCTGTGGGTTGCCTACTTACTATGATAATGTCATTTGATGTACAAGTTAAAAAAATGTGAGCCGGGCTCGGTGGCTCAGCCTGTAATCCCGTGCCTTGGGAGGCTGAGGTGAGTGGATTGCCTGAGCCCGTGGGTTTGAGACCTGCCTGGGCAACTTGGTGAGACCTCATCTCTACAATAAATCAAAAAATTAGCCGGGCATGGTAGCGCGCGCCTGTAGTTCCAGCTAGTTGGAAGGCTGAGGCGGAAGTATCACCGGAGCCCAGCAGGTTGAGGCTGCGGTGGCTGGGAGCGGCCACTGCACTCCAGGTCTGGGCGACTGAGTGAGACTCCAACTCAAAAAAAAAAAAGAAGAAGAGATATGGGAGTAATTATGCTATACGAGGACAAATGGTGAAGAGAAAAGAAATAAGATTAAAAAAAAAATATGAAGTTCAATTTGTCTATGTTTTGCTTTTGTTATTTGTGCCTTTGATGTCACATTAAAGAAGTAATTGCCAAACTTAATCTCATGAAGTTTTTGCCTATGATCTTTCCTAAGAATTTCATAGTTTTAGGTCTTACATTTAGATCTTTGATCCACTTTGAGTTTATATATATATATATATATTAGGAAAACATCCAACTTCATTCTTTTGCATGTGGATATCCATTTTCTCGTAGCGCATTTGTTGAAAAACTGTCCTTTCCCCATTGAATGATCCTGCCACCTTTGTAAAAAACTCATTTGAATATATATATCCATATTTATTTGTATCTATCTATCTGAAGGTCTATTTCTGGTCTCTGTATTCCACTTGTCTATATGTCTGTCTTTATGCCACTATCACATTGCTTTATTACTGTAGTAAGTATTGAAATCAGGAAGTGTGCGTCTTCTGTCATCATTGTTTTTTTTTTTTTTTTTAAGACTGCTTTTGTTAACCTAGGTTCCTTGAGAGTTCATGTAAATTTTAGGATATGGTTTTCTATTTCTGCAAAAAACATCATTGAGATTTTGATTGAGATTGTGTTGAGTTTGTAGATCACGTTGGGTAGTATAAACATCTTAACAATATTGTCTTTCAATCCTTGAATATGGAATGTGTTTCTATTTACTATTCTTTTATTTCTTTCAGCAATATTTTGTAGCTTTCATTGTACAAGTCTTTTACCTACTTAGTTAAGTTAATTCCTAGGCATTTTATTTTTTGATCCTACTGTAAATGGATACATTTTCATAACTTCTTTTTCATATTATTCATGTTTCTATATAGAAATGCAACTGATTCTTGTGTGTTGACTTTGTATTTTGCTACTTTGCTGAATTCATTTATTCATTCTGTTAGTTTGTGTGTATGTGTGTAATCTTCAGAATTTTTGATATACAAGATAATATCAAAATATAATTTTACATTTTTATTTTCAATTTGAATGCTTTTTATATCTTTTTCTTGCTTTAATTCTCTAGTTATAATTTCCAGGACTATGTCGAGTAGAAGTGGTGAAAGCAGGCATCCTTGTTTTGTTCCTGATCTTAAAGAAAAAACTTTCAGTGTTTCATGAAGTATGATGCTCCCTATGGGCTTTTCATACATGACTTTTATTATATTGAGGTAGTTTCCTTCTATTTCTAGTTTCTTAAGTGTCGTTATCATAAAAGGGTGTTGAATATTGTCAAATGTGTTTTCTGAATCAATTGAGGTGATCATATTTTTTTCCCCCTGTTCTGTTAATGTGGTGTATTACACTGATTGATTTTTACATGTTGAACTGTCCTGGTATCCCAGGAATAAGTCTTATTTGGTCACGGTATATATAATCATTTCACTATGCTGCCTAATTCAGTTTGCTAGTATTTTGTTGAAGATTTTTGCTTCAATGTTCACAAGGAATATTTGCCTGTAATTTTTTTTAGCCTTTGTCTGGCTTTGGTGTCAGGGTAATGCTGGGCTCACTGAATGAATTAGAAAGTATTCCCTCTGCTTCAGTTTTTTGGGGGAAAAGTTTGAGAAGGATTTCTGTTAGTTTTTTAAGCATTTGGAAGAACAAATCAGTGAAACCACTGGGTTCAAGGCATCCTTTTGTCAGGCGATTTTTGATTACTAAATCAATCTCCTTAATAGATATGAGACCATTCAGATTTTCTATTTTTTAGTCTTGGTAAATTTTGTATTTCTAAGAATTGTCCCATTTCATCTAGGTTATCCAATCTGTTGGTATACAGTTGTTCATAGTGTTCTATTATAATCCTTTTTATTTCTTAGAATTGTTGATATCTCTGCTTTCATTTTTGATTTCATAATTTGAATCTTCTCTTTTTTTTTAGTCTATCTAGCTAAAAGTTTGCCAGGTTTACTGATCTTTTAAAATAAGTGACTTTTGGATTTGTTGATTTTCCTTATTCTTTTTCTATTCTCTATTTTGTTTATCTCTGCTCTAACTTTTATTATTTCTTTCCTTGTGTTATCTTTGAGTCTAATTTGGTCTACTTTTTCTAGTTCCTCAAGTTGTAAAGGTAGGTGGCTGATTTGACGTTTCCCATTTTTTATGTGTTTATTACTGTAAAATTCCTCCTTAGCACTGTTTTTGCTGTGTCCCATAAATTTTGATATGCCTAATTTTAATTTTCAATAATATCTAAGTATTTTCTAATTTTTCTTGTGACTTTCTTTTTACTCTATTGGTTTTTTAAGAGTGTGTTGTTTAGGGGCTAGGCATAGTGGCTCACTCCCAGCACTTTGGGAGGCCAAGGTGGGAGAATCACTTGAAGACAGGTATTTAAGACCAGACTGGGCAACATAGTGAGGCCCTGTCTCTACAAATAAAATAGAGTGTTATTTTATTTCTACAAGTTTGTAAATGTTTACGTTTTACTTGTGTTATTGTTTTCTAACTTTATTCCAAAGAAACTATTTGAGCATTTCTTTTAGAGCAGTTCTAGTGGTAGTAAGCTTCATCACATTTTATTAATCTAAAAATATTTTAATTTTTCTCTCACTTTTCAAGAACAGTTTAGCTAGATATTGGATTCTTATTTGACAGTCTTTTCTTTTTCTTTAGCACTTTGAATATATTGAACCACTGCCTTCTGGCCTCCACAATTTCTGATGAGATATTAACTGATATTTTTATTGAAGATCACCTGTACGTGACAACTTCTCTCTTGCAGTTTTCATAATTCTGTCTTTGGCACTCAAAATTTTGATTCTAATGTGTCTTGATGTGGAACTCCTTGATTTCATTTTACATGGCATTTGTTGAGCTTCTTGTATATCTATATTCATGTCTTTTATCAAATTTGGAATGTGTTTAGCCATTATTTATTCAAATATTCTCTCTGCTCCTTTCTCTCTTTTATTTGTAACCCCTCACAATGCATATTGGGTCTGCTTGATGATGTCTCACACATCTTTTAAACTCTGCTCACTTCCATCTTTTTTTTTCTATTCCTTGTATTTGATAACTTCCATTGTCCTATCTTCACTAATTCTTTCTTCTGGCTGTTCAAATATGCCTTGGAATGCCTCCAAAAATTTTTTCATTTCCATTATTGTACTTTCAGCTCAACAGTTTCTTTTTTGTTACTTTTTACGTTTCTATCTATTAATATTTCCATTTTATTCATGTATTGTTTTATTTGCCTTTTCTATATCTTCCTTATATATTTGAGCATCTTTAAGACAGTTGTTTAAAAGTCTCTGTATAGTAGATTTGCCATCAGGTCTTCTTAGAAACCATTTCTGTTGATTTATTTATTTTCTCTTTGAATGGGTCATACTTTCCCATTTCTTGTATACCTTTCTTTTATTGTTGTTGAAAACTGGACATTAAAAGTTAATAATGTAGTGACTCTTGGAATTAGATTTTGCACCTTCCTTAGGGTTTCCTGTTTGCTATTTTGTTGTTGTTGTTTATTTGCTTTTGCTTTTTTGACTCTTGTAGGCAGTCTCTGTACCAAGGATCAGCCTGATGTGTAAATTTAAGATCTTCTCGGATTTTTTTCTGAGCTTGTAACTTTCCATGGGCATGCGTGATCACTTTCTAATTTTCCTCATATATTCCACTCTGTTTAAATGTCCTGATCTTTTAATGTCTGGGCTCCCAAAAGGGGAAAAAATAAGAGAGGAAGAGCACCAGCTCTTCAAATCCCCAGGAAGTAACCTCAACCAGCTAAGGGACTTTTAACATTGTGGGGAGGTAGACATAATGGTCACTTGCCTCTTTGCTGGTATCTCTGTGATTAGAAGCAGCAGTTAGCGATAAAAGCATGGATTCCCAAAACTTGGAGACCAGGGTTCTTTTTTGCCCATGCTGGCTCCTGAAAGCCATGTGCAGGTTATCTCTAGGGATACATGCACAACTGTCTACCATGGTTTGTAGAAGGTAAAAAAGACGATGAGTAATGTATCAAGCACCACTATATAAGCTCTCTCTCTGTATAGCTCAACTTATTTGATCTTCACAGTAAAGGCTGTGAAGATAGGTGCTGGTCTTCATATGGGAAACATTAGCAGAAACACTGTTAAAATATAGAGTTTAATATTTATTTCTTGTACTCTGTCAAGAAAACTTCTATTCTAAATGGGAGATAAATTATTAATTAATTTAGTATTAATTTAGTATTAATATAGTAAACTATGTTGAGGTCTCTGAATTTCTGGAACAAACCATATTTAATCTTGGCATGTGAAATGCTTAATTTTATCTTTACGGGGTTGCATGTTTTAGATAGGTATATCATTTCTTTAAGGTGTCTACTTCATTTTTTTTTTAACTTAAAATTGTTTTTAAGAATAGAGACAGGGGTTTCACTATGTTGCCCAGGCTGGTGTAAAACTTCTGGCCTCTAATGGATTATCCTGCATCAACCTCCCAAAGTGCTGGAATTATAGGAAGGAGTCACAGAACCCAGCCCAGGTATGAAAATGACACATACCAATGAATAAGTTGGGTAATGACTCTCCCTAATAATACTTTTATTGTCTTTGCATAGTACCTTAAATTTTGATAAACATTTTCTTTTACCTTGCCTCATCAATTCCAGATGATATACAAATTTAATATATTAACAGTTTACTTAAGAGATTACCATATGCCTCTTAAGAAAAATACTAATATTAAAACCTTGGTTTCCTGATCTAATTTAGAGATAGCTTTAGAATATATTTTGCCCCTTCCATGAAGCTTTTGTTGGAACAGAACATGTGAACATGGTAGTTTCTACAACAATATGTGCCTTCTGAAGATGAATAACACACTTATTTTTTTCTTTGTGTTCTCCAGCAGCTAGCATAGTGTGTGGTGAGTGGTAAAAACTCACTAAATATTTGTTGAATAGATTGTGGTTACTATGGCTTGAGGGAAAAGATAGATTTTTACTTCTCATTATTGACTAGATCTTACATTGAGTAGTATGTTTCCATACCTTGCTTATCTTCCCTTTCAGTGACAACTAGACCTAGAAGAGGAGTAGGATTTTAATTGTAAAAAATGGAAACCTGGTGAAAACACAGTTATGGAACCAGTCGTTTTCTGTTGCAGTGTCAGTACCAGGGATGCTTACCTCTAGTTCTCCATCTTTTGATTAGAATAAGAAATGAAGAGTGATTCATTGAAGATGCTGCCATCAGACACATCACCTAGTATTTTGGGGTGGCCTTTATTATTAAAGCAGATTTTTCAATGTCAAGTCATAAAACGATAAGCATTTGGTCTTATTATAAGTTTTCTCTGGAATCCAGTCTCTTTATATATGACAAAAATATGTTACTAGTATTCTTTGAGCCAAAGAGTCTCTGTAGTCTATAAATTTAAATCTGATCTTGAATATAATATATGCCTCCTGTAGATAGAAAAGATGTTCCCTCTCACACTGGTACAATTACTTTGGATTATGATTTTCAGTGTCACATTTTTTTAAATAAAATGTTTTAATTCTCTTTCATCAGAGCACTGCAAGCTTTATTTTTAGGACTGAAGATTTAATTCCAACAGGATATGCTTAGAACTCTCATGTCCTGGCTTTCTGAAAACATTGGATTTCATCTTGTTATGAAAAGTGTAAACAGGTTATAGCTCAGAAACAGGTGCTAAAATACTCAGTTCTTTGAACTTCATAGGGATGTCTTCCAGCTGAGCACAGCAGCACTGTTCACATGTGATTTAAAATAACAGTGAATTAGAATCCCACATCTTTCCATCGCCCCCCTTGTTTGTTAACTGGCAGCACACTGTGTAAGCTTCATTCATATGTTAAATAAAAAGCATCCCCTTTCCAATTTTGTCAACACATTTCCACAGGAAAACACATCTAACTCAGCAATGGAAATCTTCAAAAGAAAATTTTCACAAACACATAAAATATGATTTAGTACAAAGTACACCTTTAAAAAAATCTAACAGTGTTTGCTAAGCATCTACTCTGTGCTAGGTATTTCTTCAAGAGTATAATTGTGAATATGATAGGCAAGAGCCTTCCACTGTAGAGATTACATTCTGGCAGAGAAAGATGAGCAACCAGCCAGCCAGCCAGCCAACCAACCAACCAACCAACCCACTCAAAAAAAGAGTCTTTTCAGTTAATGATAATGGCCATAGAGAAAACACAATATGTGCTAGAGAGTGGGATAGATATTGGAGCAGGGGATGGTGTGGGGTAGTTGGAGAGAAGGTACTCTGGTTTTTTTCTAACCCTTATCATTCTAAAGCATTTAAAGAAATGACTGATGTTATGGCATCTCGCCAATAAAAATATGAACATGCATTTCTAAAAAGCAAAAACATTTTACTGCATAGACAAATTAACATTATATTTAATAAAATTTATAATAATTTTTTATGTCACCTAATAACTGATGAATATTTCAATTTCTTCCAATTATTCTCCAAATGTTCTTTCGTTCTTTTATACAAACGTTATTGAATCCAGAGTCTTATATCACAACTGATTGCTGTGTTCCTTAAGTCTCTCTTTTGATCAAAAGAAATTTCATAACACAGAGACTTGACCAATTGTCTTGTTGAATATTCTATCTTTTGAACATCACCTCATTTCTTCCTCGTGGTGTTCTTTAACTCATAACTCAATATCTTGAATTTTCTGTAACCTGATATTTTGTTTTAAAGCCTTGGTTAGATTCTAGTTAAACATTTTTAGATAGAATACATCATATGTGATGTATATTTAATATTTCTTTGTATCTATACACATGATACTAGTTGTCCTATCACCATTGTAACTAAAAATTGGCCATCATATTGGGGAGATGAAAGCCTTGTCCCTTCCTCCATTGTACATTAAAATTTCCCTCTACAACCAGAAAAATAATCTATGTGATGAACTTTAGAATCATATATGCATTCAATTCCTAATCAATCATAATGGTTTTAGTTAGTTTTTTTTAAAGTTTCTTTTTTGTAAAGATGGCATCTTGTAATGTTGCCCAGGCTGGTCTTGAACTTCTATGCTCAAGTTATCTTTCTGCCTCGGGTTCTCAAAGTACTAGAATGAAAGGTTTGAGCCACCATGCCTGGTCACGTGATGTTTTTAAATTCAATCATAATCTCTGTTTGAATATGCCTTTTCACTAGATGCTGTAAAACAATGATTCTTTTATAATTTTTCCCTAGCTCCTATGATTCTTACCTGAAAGTCTTCTGTAAAGTAGCATTTTTCCTAATGAACTAGGGTCATTTGGTTACTTGAAAATGAATGTAGTTCTTATTGGAAAGACAGAGATAGATGCATTTAGTTCTTTTTTTAATTTCCAAGTTTCAAAGAAAAAATGGACTTAATAGTCAATACAAAGGGTAAAAATGAATTTTTTCCTGATTATTACCTTTTTTGAGTATTATGGATTCATACATTTTTATTGATTCAATATTTTATTGAGCATTCAGCAATCATATCATTGATCTATTCTTTTCAATGCTCAAACTATAACAATTTTGGCCAGTGGAAGACTCTTCAGGGCTGCCTCTTGAGTCATTTCGATAAAGTTTTTCTGAGGAGGACACAGAAATAACACCTCTAAAATAAAAAATAAGATAAAATGGACTTCTTTAAATCAATCAATCAAATGCATGCTCTTCCAAAGACATTGTTAACATAATGAGAAGGTGCTAGGGTCAGTACATTACCTTGGCAGTCACAATTCAATCCCGCCACTTGTTTTTATAAATAAAGTTTTATTGGAACACAGACATATCCATTCATGAGTACTTTTGTGCTACAGTGACAGAGTTCAGCAGTCTTGATAAAATCTTTGTATTCAGATATTTACTATCTGACCTTTTGCAGAAAAAAGTTTGCTTACCCATGGTTTTGACCATAAAATCTAGGAGTTCAAGAAATGTGACTTTTTTGTTTGATGCTGTTTCATGGTTTATCCTGTTCTTCCAACCAAATTATCAGCTGCTGCTTAAGTGAAGGCATGTCAATCAGTATCTTTCAGAATGCCCAGACATATATAATAGCTATGTACAGAACAAATACTCTGTCAATACTTGATTGGTTTATCTAAGGAAAGTGTATATTCACAAAAGGCAGTTTGTTTGTTTTTTTTAACAAAAACTATCTATTAATTCATAGTAGCAAAGTGTCAGATGCATGTGTATATTTAGCACATTGGGATGATATATGAATGCACTGGCAATATGTATTGTGAGCGTATACATTCTACACTTTTCATATTATATTATAGAAGTGACTCTACATGCATGCCTTACATCCACATATATGCCTTACAGGGAGAATAATTTTTTTCACCAACTAACTGAAATAATGTAGTGTTGTTTGTAACATGAGATGATATGAGATGACTTTAATCTTTGGATTGAACTTTCTGTGCTGGAAAAGCCTCTAACTTTGCAGAGGAACGTTAAGGTCAACATCTGTGGTTCTCAAGAGCATTTGGTCTGTTTGACATCGAAAGAGAGATACCAAATAATCCATAGTGAAAAAAAGCAAGAAAAATTAATGCACAATCTAGTGCTAAGGAAGACACTCACTGGGACTAGATTGAGAAAATTTACTGAAAGGATATCCGCTTTAAACAACCCATTTTACTTTCCCTGTGTGCAGTGTACCCACTGAATTTGTAGATATTACCAATTTTACTAGAATTCAATGCAAGGAAGAGCTGTCCCTCTTTGCAATGGGTTGGTTGGGAAACCTCAGTTTTAGCTCTGTTGGCCCTTCTGTGTTTATTAGCTTATGATTCTTGTCAGCTTGCTTGATGAAAATGATCTGCCAGACATTTACGTTGTTTTTCACATCTTGGTTCTTGTGAACAGTGCATGAACATGGGGTTCTCATATTCTTTGTGATGCTGATATCATTTCTTCTGGATAAGTATCCAGAAGTGAAATTGTTGGATCATAAAATAGTTATATTTTTATTTTTTTGAGGACTTGTACACTGTTTTCGAGAGCAATTGTACCATTTTGCATTCCTACCAACAATATACACGGGTTCCAGTTTCTCCACATCACTGCCAACATGTGTTATCCTTTGGAAATTTTTAAATAATACTGTATTGTACACTTACAAATTTGCTAAGAGGGTAGATCACATGTTGTGTCTTTACTTCAATAAAATATATATTTTTAAAGTGACAGCCAAAGGTGGGTGTCTATTACTGCGGTTAGTATTTCTTTTGCTCATGCATTACAATTAATGTTTCACTCTGTGCAAGTTCAGCTTCGGATTTTGAAACAGTGAAATCTGTATGGGAGTAAAATCCATTAAATAAATACAATTTCTGTGAGACAAGCAAATTATTTTTGTGCTATTTTTCATAAATAATGGAATGCCAAAATGAATACTTAAAAGAAATATAGACGTATTAAAATAATGCACCATTTGCCTAAGTTTATGCAGTTAGCAGGATTTACTATAACTGTAAATTGTTTCAAAATTGACTGCAGTGTTCATAATTTTACTGTGTGGATAATTTGGCAAGCAGTCCATTAACAAAGCAAACTAAAAGAACTAAGTAGTTTCATCTACTTTCCCTAAATTAGAATTATAGACCATTTAGCCTTGCTATGTTAGAGGCTTTTATAGACATTCTAATATATTTAATACATATTAGCATTTCTATAAAATCATAGTCGAGTGCTATACACATCTGTGTGCACTCATATGTTTGTGCATATATGTATGTCTATATTTATGTTTATAAAATAAAGTTCTTAGATTACAAAGAGCTTTTATTTTCTTTTTTTTTTCTACTGTTGGTTTATAAGTCTTAAACCTTGGAAACCCAAAGTAGATCACGGGTTTTTTTGCCCTGGGACCACAGCTACCGGCTTAGTTCCATTTTGATGAAATCTGTCATTGATAAAAGAGAGTTCAAGCTTCTCTAAACCAATTAAAATGTTTTTGCCTCAGGAGGTAAATAAAAGCACATGATAGAACTAACACAGAGTGGAGAGTGGTAATCAGTATAGTAGTTCAGTATTGAACAATATTGAACACCATAACAATAACACCTAATAAATCATTCTGAAAGGTACATTGGATATATTTTTTTTCCCAAGGACAAATAAAGTATACTCATGAGGATCAAAAGGATGTCTGTGATATTTTTATGGTCTATTTTGGAAACTATTGACCATTTCTTCTAAAGTAAACTTTATATTCCTTTAATATATGAAGCATTTCTCACAAAATGTGAAACCTGTCTTGTTTAGGCACATTATGAATTGAGATGTAAATTGATGTAGCTATTTATGTAAATCTATTTGGGATTCTGTTTAAATAATTTTAGAGTCTTAATGTTTAAAAAATACTCATACTACTTTGATCACAAATGACTTTTCAGTATTTAATGCAAAGCATAGCTATTATTCATTTTTAATTTTAAAATATATTTTTCATTTAGTTTCAGACAATAGAAATGTTAAAATCATTTAATTTTTATAATAAAATTAACACAGGTGTTTTGCTTCTACCTTTTTTTACTGATTTTTTTTTTTTTTTTGGTAAGAATTTTCCAGTCATCAATTAGAAGATAATGACTTGGACTGACACAGTGGCTTTAAAGAAACATGTCTGGTTTATTGACTCATTTGTTCTTCTGTCCATCCATTTATCCACCCACCCCTCCTTCCATCTATACTTCTAATATTTTTGACCCCCTGGTATGTCAGACACTTTTATTTTTCTAGAAAATGAGTTTGGCAACAGAAACAGGAGAAATATCTGAAACCTGCAGTAATTTTGGAAATAAGAAAAAATAAAGTACAAATGTTAGTTGTTAGTTTATTTCACATGTGATGGTCACCATACCTACTTGAAAGCAAATATTTTCAGAAATCAGAGACTTAGCGTTGTTAGTTAAAATAAACTGGTTCAAACCTCAGCACAAGTTTTCTCTAACAGATTTTAAAAAATATTTTAAATAGATATTGTTAAGCATTTGGTGTAGAACATAGCTCTATAACTTGATTTAGTCATGTAATTGCACTAATTAAAATTAGACATGTTTCTTTCACACAGATTAAGCCCAATAATGATTGTGAAATTCTTGGAAATTGAATTTCTACCACCAGTGTATGAGAATGGCTACTTCCCAAGACCCTTGCCAACAGTAGATATCACAATTCTTTTAATCTTTCCTAATACATGTGGAAAAAATTGCACTGCTCTCCTAATTAAAAATGTTTTGATTATGTATGATGTTAGTTTTTAGTATATATTTAGTGTAACTTGCCTTGCATTTCTATTTCAGTAAACTGAGTATCTGTGTTCTGATATTAGCCCATTTTCTGTTAGAAGTGTCTGTTTTTTCACCGATACATAAGAGCCCATTGCATATTAAAGAAACTAACCCTTTGCCATTTATCTTGTATATCTGTTAAATTTGTTTATTATAAGTTCACATATACACTAGTTTAATTCTTTATATATGTAAAATTTATTTATTAATATTTATGAATTAATTTTTTAATTCTATTTTTGATGCTATTCTTTGAAAATATCTTCCCATGCTATGTAAATATGCATGTGCATTTTATCTCAATTTTAAAATTTTTTATCATTTGGTCATTCAGTCATCCCAAACTGTGGGGCACTTATATCAAATAAACTTTTGATTTTAGAATAGTTTTAAACTGACAGAAAACTTGAAAAGGTGATACACAGTTTCCACATACCCCTGATCCAGTTTCCCCTGTTGTTGACATATATGGTACATCTCACAGTTAATGAAACAGTATTAATACATTAACTAAAATCCATAGTTTATCAGATTTCTTTAGTTTTTACCTAATCCCTTTCCTGTTCCAGGATCCCATCCAGGTTAACATATTACATCTAGTCATGTCTTCTTAGGCACCTACTGGATTTGACAGTTTCTCTGACTCTCCTTATTTTTGATGACTATGACAGTTTTGAGGAAGACTGGACAAGGGTTCTATGGAATGTCCCTCAGGATCGTTTGATATTTTTCTCGTGACTGAACTGGGTTTTGGGAAGGAGGACTACAGAGGCAAAGAGACATTTTCATCACTTTATATCAGGAATGCATACTCAGCTTGTGATTGCTGATATTGACTTCAATAACCTGGCTGAGGTAGTATTTGTCAGGTTTTTTTCACTGTAAAGTTGCTCTTCTTTTCCCTTTTTATACCGTACTCTTCGGATGGAAGTCACCACGTGCAGCACACACTTAAGGAGTGAACATTATGGTCCCCTTAGTTTGAGATAGAATGTCTACATAAATTACTTGGAATTCTTCTGCACAGATTTTATATTTTCTGAAGAAGCACTTTTGGTCCCTGTGCCCCATAGGAATTGAGTTCCAGATATTTGTTGCCACTTTTGGGTGTCCAAAACCAGTCATCCCTCAATCTTAGCCCCCAAGTGCAACTTGGCACTAGTAATTTGGATCCAGACCAGTTTTCCCGGATAACTATGTCACTAAAAATGTCTATTTTTAAAATTAGAAATGGATTTTGACTTTTATCCATTGCTTCTTAGCATCTATTGGATTAGTTTTATTTTCCTTCATTCACATTTTTAATTAATAGATTTCCTAATAGTATACCTTCTTTGCATTATGAAAATAGTTCTACATGACCATCGTTTTATATGTATATGTATTGTGTATATATACATACATATGTATATATAATATCTAAAATTTTGTTTATATATTATATATACAGATAATATATAACTTTTATGTAAAGAAATATATTATGTATATAGTTGTATATAGGTATTATGCATATATATGATGTATATATACATTATATATTAATCTATATACATAATGTTATATATATATGCATTGCTTAATAGGATACATTCTGAGAGGTGTGCTGTTAGGTGATTTTGTTGTGTAAACTTCATGGAATGTACTTACACAAACCTAGATGGTAGAGCTTACTACATACCTTTGCTATATGGTATAGTCTATTGCTCCTAGGCTACAAACCTGTACCGAATGTTATTTTACTGAATGCTGTAGGCAATTGTAAGTATTTGTGTATCTAAAAATATAGGGGGAGCTGGGCACAGTGGCTTAAGCCTGTAAACCCAGCACTTTGGGAGGCCAAGGCAAAAGGATTGCCTGAGCCCAGGGGTTCGAGACTAGCCTGGGCAACTTGGTGAGACCTTGTCTCTACAAGAAATCAAAAAATTAGCTGAGCATGGCGGTGTATGCCTATAGTTCCAGCTACTTGGAAGGCTGAAGTGGAAGGATCACCTGAGTCCAGCAGGTCGAGGCTGCGGTGGATGTGAGTGTGGCACTGCACTCCAGCTTGGACAACAGAGTGAGACTCCAACAGAAAAAAAACAAACAAATAAATATATAGGGGGTGTCAAAAAAATGTATACACATTTAAAGTATGCCATTCACTCAAAAGATGGAGTTAATCAAATTAATGCTAGCATCACCATGCAATAGGCAGGACAGTCAAAGAAAATGGCAGAAACACAGTTGGATGAACATCATACTACACATTGCTACCGTAATTCAATTCAGCTTTGAAAAGTAATACAAAGCTTCATCCAGCTACTTGGAAGGCTGAGGCAGAAGGATCACCTGAGCCCAGCAGGTCAAGGCTGCAGTGGCCGTGAGTGTGCCACTGTACTCCAGTCTGTGTGACAGAGTGAGACTCTGATTCAAAAAAAAAAAAAGTAATACATAGATAACATCTCTTAAAATTTGTATACATTCTTTGGCACTTCCGGTATGGAAAGCTAGAAAAGGGACAGTAAAAATATAGTATTGTCATCTTAGGGGACTGCCATCATATATGTAGTCTGTCATTGACCAAAACGTCATTATACAGTACATGAATACATATATGCTTTTCTGAGATGAAAAACACATGTTATCATTTAATTTTCTAATATTTTACTCAAGATTTGGCATGTATATTTATAGGCAATGTTTATTGTTTTTTTTTTTTAAAGCAAGGCTACTTTTGTTCTGCATAAGAAATTGTGATGTTTTCCATCTTTTTCTCTGCTACAGTGAGCTTCTTACTCAGTTATTCAGGAAGTTCCAGTCTCATCCTGTCTAATTAAGGTTTTCAATCTAGAACTTCACCAATGTCTCATGTGCATGTAGAACCCAGCCGCCTTACGAATAAGTATTTTTCTGTCTACCTACACCTAGAAATATCGAATCCTGTCTCAGTATGACTTGTCATATCTGGTCAAACTGTACTACCTAGCTTGAAGTATGAAATGCCAAACTGTCCCTGTGGATTCCAAGTCCAAGCTGTGGCAGCCTCTGAAGTTTGCTTGACACCATCCTGTCTGGCCTCTGCACACTTACCTTGTGCAACTAGTGTTTGCTTTTTTGGTACCTTCTGGCCAACATCTGTGAGGCCACACTGTGTCCAGCACAGTTGCTGTGCCCCATGTTGCTTTCACGGCCTGTGTGTTTGATAAGCACTTTGACATTGCATAAAGCAGGTCATGGCTATAAGTTGTATATTTATGATCCAGCAAATGAAACCCTGACTCTACAGAATAATCCCTATCTAGACAAAGCCACCTCGAGATTTAGTAATCTTAAAGTGCAAAAGCACTATAGTATTGTACAGAAGATAGAACAATCTAAACTCACAACTGTGACCCATGTCCCAATAAGTTGTCTTCAAACTGCAAAGACTGTTGAAGTAAAGTCCAAAACTGAAGCCGCATTCTTGGCTCAGTTTAGCCTCTCCATATTATTACTTTAATTTTCACATTCAAATCTTTATCTATTTCTCAGGGTTCCCTGACCATGTATTAGATTAAAATATTCCTTTGAAATAAATTTACCACCTCTTTCATTTGGGAAGGAGGAGTGCTAGAGGAGTCAGAGGCCAGGGGCATTCTGTGAGGAGCTCTCTCTGAGGAAGACAACATCAAGAAGGGAAAGGAGCTCTCTCTCCTCCAACCCTCTAGTCTTCTATATGTTGAGTTGCCTGTGCCTGTCATTGAAATATACTGCTTTTGTTCTTTTCCCATTGCCTTTTAGGTAATTGTTCTGTACATTATCATTTTGATTGTTTATGACCTGAGTTAATTTATTTAATTTTGATTACCTTTGTATTCATTTCTCTTTTTGTTTTATTTTAACTCTTTAAAAATTTTTTATGTTTTATTCTTAGACTATACTGATTTTCTATTCTTGTTTCTTAATGGGTATATCATCCTGCATTCTACAGGGCTACCAATCAAATTTCCTGCTTTTTCTGCAGTATTTAATTCAGTTTCCCTTTTCTCCCATGTTACTTCACCTTCTCTTCATGCTCAAATGAAGGGATCTTTCCTGATTCCATATTTGTAAACAAATCTTAAGGGCGAATGGTTTTTCGTTTTACTCTTTGCCTAGTTTTTTGGTACTTTATTTCCTCATTTGATCTCTAAATGTGGAGCAGGTTGAAATTTACAGGTCCTGACCAATTCTCTAGTTTCCAGCCAGATTTTCTTTTTTTTCTGATCAACTGAAGAAGCAGCATTGTCCAGTTCCCTGGTTTTTAGGAGCTCTGATAAAATACATGAAACTCTCATTTCTTAAATGCAGTTATACTAGAATTCTTCTTTCAGTTGCCTTCAGAAGTTTGCTTTGGCTATGCAGTTTGAATACTGATTTTACTACCAAGACATTGGCTTCCTGCTAAATCATGACATTTTTCTGCAAGGATGTGAAAAAGTTGGTGGATGAGGAGGCTACAAAAGTGAGGACAAGAGTGGCGAAATAATACAGAGTAAATTATGCAGCATAGCACCTACAGGTAGAAGGTACATTTGTTGGATTTCATGCTGAGTCTCTAAGTATCTGAATTTTGGGTCACTGATGGGAAAGATATGAAGCATATTGTTCAGGTAGTGTCTGTTTCAGTATTCAAAGCTGGGCTATGATCTGACCTGGCTGCACAATTATTAGTATCTTCCAGACGCTGAACTTGGATTATTAGTTTTAGTTTTCATTGTTTGAAGTCCTATCTTTATTTTTTTTCCTTTTCCTCTTTCTACCTACCCCCCTCCTCCTTCTGAATTCTCTTGCTAATTTAGAAGATAGTTTTACCTTTACATCATTTTGGACCTAAATCTTATTGGGGGTTCTTTCTACACGTTAGTTGTGACTGTGTGTGTCCTGTGGGACACTGTTCTGCAGAAAAGCAAGAACAGTGTCTTAAGCAAGTTAGTAAATGTGCCTTTGAAAGTGTTCTATATTTCATAGGTATTGAAAATATGTTGTTAAGCAAAGTTACAGAGGTCTGTCTATCCAGGACTTATTAGCATCTTTAACTCGGCAATGTACATGAATTATGGACCACCAAGAGTTTGTCACCAAGACGAATGCGTCTCACTTGTTTCAACATAGAATCTATTATTCCACAACAGTGTTCCACAGATCACTGCTTTGGGAAGCAGCATACTCACTGTGTAACCCATGTTTAAGTCTTCAGAGTATTTACTACTTTCTGGTCATGAGGAAGCCTGTTGAAGAAAAATAATTTATTCCAGTTCCTTAGTTAATGTTTTCTGTACTGATACAGAAAGACATTAACTCTGGAGCTTATGTTAAACTTCTTAACTGTCCTTTGTTTAAAAATTTTTGTCCAATTCAATGACATACAGTTTAATTCACTTCCAAGTTCTCCTTGTAAATATAAACAAAGCATAAACTTAAGTTTCTTTTATTCACTTACATTATCCCACCTAGTCTTCTGTTTTTGCTTTGTCAACTCTAAGGTTTAAGATTAAAAACTGTTCCACATAATTAGAAACATGCTTAGACATTTATGCCACATTGTTGTACTCTACAGGAACTTAATACTGATTTATTTATTAAATTATTATCTTAAAAATGACAGAATTAAATATTTGACTTTAATTATTCCCATGGGAATGCCACAGTTGCACATACATGAAAACAAACTGGCATGTGCATTGTCTTCTTATACATGTTAATTAATAAGTCTATACTTATACTGATTTTGAAGTGTTGTAGGGAGCCAAATCAAATATTTTTAGAAACAAGGTTTTTTTTAATGAAGTCTTTTTTTTTTTTTTTTAATAAGGGAGTGGCGATGAAGAGAAGTTGGGTAATGGGTACAAAAACACAGTTAGAGAAGGAAATCAGTTCTAGTCTTCGATAGTACAAAAGGGAGAATACAGTTAACAATAACTTGTTCTATATTTCAAAATAGCTAGAAGAAAATTATTGGAATGTTCCAACACAAAGAAAAGACAAATGTTTGAGGTGATAGATATGCCAATTTTCCTGATTTGATAATGACTTATTGTATATATGTTTCAAAATATTACATGTACCCCATAAATATGTACAATTATTATTTAGCAAGAAAAATAATAAAGCCAAAAAAGCTAAAAGATAGTTGGAAATTCAAGCACTTTAACAAGAATTAGGATAATTTAAAACTAAAGTAGGATTATTTTACATTGAATTAAAGAGGAGGAAAGGACATGTAGGTGGTAAAATGTTTTATGGCATTGAACTTTAAAAATTAAATAAAATAAATAAAACTGAAAATAAAAATGCCTTTGTAGCTCTTCCCCTTTGGCCTCCTCAAAAAGAACAGCTCTGAAATGTGAGCCATGTGGTAATTATAAGAATTCTTTTGATAATGATATTCTTGACAGTGGGATCCTTTTATAAAGTTGCTTTCTATGTCATTCAAATGAGGAGAGAGCAAGTGTATACAACTCAAAATTTTAAACTGCCAAAATTACTCCCTGATTTGTTTCTTATATTGCATATTTATTTTATTAAGTTAACTTAGCCTGGAGTTATTTCCTAGCAATATGTAGCTGAGTGTACAAGCCCAGCCTTTATTACGTACAGGTGGGAAATTATTTTCTTGGCCTGAGATAGAGCCATCATTTCATCTCTTCAGAGGAATTGAAGAAATGTGTCTAGTGTTGTTAGATGTAGCAGAATTCCTTGCCAACATCAACACACTTGGCAGAGGAAACCGAGTTTGAAGCCCCTGGATAGTTGTGACCTAAGCAGAGGCTTTAGCAATAAATTGGGAAGTAGAGGGAAGACAGAAGGTATCTACAGAACTTTAATTAGAACATTCCAAGAGAAAGTACTCTCTTAGTTTTTATTGTTGCATAGCACGTTACCACAAATTTAGTTACTTAAAACAACACACATTTATTATCTCAGAGTTTCTGTGGGCAGGTGTCTGGGCACAGAGTAGCTGGGTCCTCTGCTCAAGGTTTTATAAGGCTGCCATCGAGATGGCATTGAAAGGGCTGCATGGCTAAGTTAGGCAGAAGACCTGAAAGCACTTCCCAGCGTGGTGTGAGTGCAGCAAAATGAGATTTCTGTGCTAGAAGTAGCTCAGTGCAACATGTTCTGGAGGTTCTTGCATTCAGCCTGACCTGGAAATGACCTGCTGATTCTTGAGGGCACTGAAACTGTCAGAAAGTCAGATCTGTGGGGGTCTTGTTAGTGGGATGGAAGAACAACACAGAAGCAACTTGCATGGATTGAGAGATTTTTATCACAAAGTCTTATTTTTCTCCCAAGAAAGTTTCATTCATAGTTATTATAGTCCCTGAGATTTTGAATGAATGATTAAAGTTGTCTATTTTTAACATGCTTTATTTAGTTTATTTAGTTTAGAGATTTAGTTCACATGCCAAACAATTCACCCACTTAAAGTATACAGTTAATTGGATTTAAGTAGATTCACAGAGTTGTATAAACATCTTCACAAACGATCTTGTTGCCCCTTAAAGACATCCAACGCCCCTAAGCTGTCGTCTTCCAATCCCTTCAGTGCCTCCTGCCCTAAGAAATCAAATCACTAATTTACTTTTTGCTCGTATAGGTTTAGCTATTCTGGCATTTTGTATACAAAGAATTATACATTTTGTGGTTCTTTGTGACTGGGTCCTTCCAGGTAGCATAATGCTTTCAGTGTTCATCCATACTGTAGCATGTATCAGTATTTTGTTTCTTTTTGTTGTCTTATAACATTTCATGGTCTGGATGTACTGTATTTAATTTATCCATTCTTCCTTGGTAGGTATTTAGGTTGTTTCAATTTTGTGGTTATTATAAATAATGCTGCTGTGAACATTAACGTACAAGTTTTTGTGTGGATATAGTTTTCATTTTTCTTGAGTGTTTTCCTTGGAGTAGAATTGTTGTGTCATAAGGGGTAACTCTATGTGTAGTCTTTTGAGGAAATGTCAGGCTGTTTTCCAAGGTGATAGCACCATTTTGCATTTCCACTGTATGACTCAACTTTTTTATACTCTGTCCAACACTCATTTCTTTGTTTTTAAAAAAAGTATAGCCATCCTAAAGGATGTGAAGTGGAATCTCATTGTTGGGTTTAAATTAAATTTCCCTGATAGTTAGTGATGCACTTAGTGGACATTTGTACATCTTTGAAAAATATCTATTCAGATCCTTTGCCCAATTTTTATTGGGACATTTGGCTTTTTTAAATTATCGATTTGTAAGAATTCTCTATGCATTCTAGTTCCTTGTCTAGATATCTGCAAGTCTTTTATCAAATTCATAATGTGAATTGCAAAACTTTTTCCCAATTCTTTGGGTTGTCTTTTTAGCTTTTTTATGGTGTTCTTTGAAATATAAAAGTTTTACATTTTAATGTATTATGTATCTATTTATTCTTTGGTTGCTTGTGCTTTTGGTGTCATATCTAAGAAACCATTGTGTAAATCCAAGTCATGAAAATTTATGCCTGTCTATTGTTTTTAAATGTGTGTGACATCTTGGCTTGGAATGAAATTTTTGAGTAATGCCTATTTATTTAAAGATTTTGTACACATTTCTCTCATATGAAACACCTGTGATGTTCTCTATTTTCTGGCATTCTTCAGTGTTGAATACAGTTCATGGATATCCTTGAAAATCTCCCAATGACTTTCTGGAAGAAAAAGATAATTTCTGTACCCTTTGGAGCAACTTCACCTACAGTAGAAGATTTTGGTGAGCAAGACACAAGTGATATCGAAGGACCATGCCTACACTCAACATTTTGCTCACTTAAAATTTTACAGTTATCTGGTAGCTACTTTTCAGAGTCGTGGTTTATGTTGTGACTACTTATTTCTATTGAAATTAGAATTTTCTATGCTGGTTTTATTGTTGTTTGCACTTGTTTCACAAAGAAGGATGAGGTTGAAATGGTCTTAATGTACCATCTTATGTTCTGACTAATTTAAAAATGATTGAAAAGAGACTTATAGGGTTTAAAAAGAGTGATCATAGTTCAAGTTAATATTTATTTAATATAAGCTATATGGCAGGAATTGTTCTGGTCACTCTGTATGAAGTTGATATTAATATCCACATTTTTACAGATAAGCAAACTGAGGTGCTGACTGGGATGATAGTTAAGAAGATAACTAAAATAACCCAACAAGACTAAAATGATCTGCACAGATATTAGTAAATGGAAGAAAGATTTCTGGAGATGGTAGGAAGGGAATGCTCTGAAAGAAAAGACTGGAGAAATTTGGGCAAAAAGATCCCCTTGCAGAAATCTATAACAACTCCTACAAGGGGAGAGATTTGGGATAGACATCTGGGGAGAGGACGTTATGCTCAAAGAACCTTTGGGGAAGAAATTTTTCCATGTGTTGTGTAGTGTAATTCATGCTTCATCATCTTCTCAAGTTTTGGTAGAAACTTACATTACTTTTCAAGACTTTTTGAACCCATTTATGTTTCAGAGCTGACACCAGGATGACTACCACTGAGTGTCTCAATTAGAAAAAAAAATCTAGGTTATGCTATTAATGATTACATTAGAAATAACTGTTGTGGATCTCAGGGAACACATGCCACAATAAGTGAACATTTTAATTTGCAAGTAGTATCTGATTCCTACTGCCCTACCTCTCACTTTACTCAGATGTCAAAAACTACAAGAGACAGCAAACTTTCCCATCCACAATTCTATTTCAAAATAGAACAAATTCAGAGCCAGATCAGGGAAGAATACAGGATTGAGCAAACATCAGAAGCAAAGCCTCTCCCACTGACACTGAATAACAGAACTAAAGAAAAAAAGCAAGAAATCTGTCACAAATGAGGAAAAACCAAAGGAAAACCTCAGGCAATTTCAAGTCTATCAAAGACAAAACTCCTAAGAAATCAGACCTTGGTGTCCAAACAATGGAAGTCACCAATGACTGGTCCCAGAATATGACAGGGATTAGGTAATGACTGGAAAGAGTGAATAACACTTTCAAGAAAGACAAGATGCAATACTGAAAGAACTTGTAGCAGAGATTCTGGCAATAAAAAATTTCATCCAGGAAATAAATAACAAGATGACAAGCATGGAAAGCACAATTAATCTAGCTGAAGAAAAAATCTCAGAACTTGAAGACCAGAACATGAAATTAACCTGATCTGTAAAAAACATAGAAAGAAGACTCAGAAAGAAAGAACAAAACCTACAAGAGATGTGCAATTATATCAAGAGTCCAAACCTATGCCTGATTGTTATCCCAGAAGAAGAAAAAGAAAATGAGAACAACTTGGAACAAGTATTCCAGGCGGTAATCCGAGAAAATTTTCCCCATCTCACCAGAGATGTGACCAGCCAAGCACAAGAGATACAGAGAACCCCCCAAGACATCAAATGAGAAGACCAATCCCTAGACACATAGTAGGCACAAAAGAAAAAATACTAAAGGCAGCAAGAGAGAAAGGTCAGACTACCTATTGGGGAAAACCAATCAGAATAGCAGAAGACCTATCAGCAGAAACACTACAAGCAAGAAGGGACTGGAGCTCTGTACTCAAAGTCCTCAAAGAAAAACAATTTCAACCAAGAATTTCCTATCCAGACAAACTCAGCTTCACCAGTGATGGAGAATTAAAATCCTTCCCAGATATCCAACCCCTAAGAGATTATGCAGCTTCCAGACCAACTTTACAGGAGACACTTAAAAAGTTATTAAGCACACAGGAAAGAAAAAAAAGAAAGACCACATACTTTCCAGGAGAACAACAGAGCACAGAATCAACAGAGAATACAGGACAATAAGAAACTTGAAAACACACACATACGTTAACTCCAAAGCCAAAAGAAAACAAGCAAACATATTGCTGAATGGACAGAAATTAGAAACATTTCCCCTGAAACCTGAAACAAGACGAGGCTGCCCACTCTCACCCCTCTTGTTCAATATTGTGTTGGAAGTCCCAGCTCAGGCAATTAGACAAGAGAAGGAAATCAGGGATATCCAAATAGGAAAAGAGGAAGTCAAGTTATCCCTCTTTGCTCATGATATGATCCTATACTTTGAAAATCCAAGAGAATCTGTCAAAAACCTGCTTGCACGATAAAGGATTTTGGCAATTTCTCAGGGTACAAAATAAATGTGCAAAAGACAGTTGCATTCTACACACCAACAACAAGCAGGCAGAAACCCAAATAAAAAAACACAATCCCATTCATAATAGCCACCCCCAAAATGAAATACCTCAGCAATACCCATTAAGTTACCAACATCATTCTTCTCAGACCTGTTAATGACAATACAGAAATTCATATGGAAACATAAACGACCATGAATAGCCAAAATAATCCTTAGCAAAAGAAACAAAGCAGGAGGTATCACACTTACAGACCTTAAACTTTACTATAAGGCTACAGTAATCAAAACAGCCTGGTATTGGTACAAGAACAGGCACATAGACCAATGGAGCAGGATAGAGATTTTGGAAGCAAAGCCTTAATTTCTCAACCAGCTCATCTTTGACAAAGCCTCCAACAACCACTGGGGAGAGGAGAACCTATTCAGTAAATGGTGCTGGGAAGACTGGCTGACCGCAAGCAGAAGATTGAAACAGGATCCCTACCTATCGTCATACACAAAAATTAACTCTAAATGGATCACATACCTAAATGTAAAACCTCAAACTATAAGAATCTTAGAAAATGCAGAAGACCCCCTTATGGAAATTGAAACTGGGAACCAATTCCTATTCAATACTCTAAAGGCCAATACCTTAAGAAATAAGATAGACAAGTGGGGTCTCATCAAATTAAGGAACTTCTGCAAAGCAAAAGAAACCATCAAGAGCAGGGAGACAGCCCACAGAAAGGGAAAAAATATTTGCCAACTGTATACCTGACAAAGACCTAACATCTAGGATCTATAAGGAACTCAAATATGCTGAAAGGAAAAAAACCAACAGCTCCTTTAAAAAATGGGCAAAATACATGATAGACACTTCTCAAAAGAAGATATACGGGCAGCCAACAGAAACATGAAAAAGTGCTTGGCCTCATTCATCATCAGAGAAATGCAAATCAAAACCATATTGAATTACCACCTAACCAATGTAAGAATGGCCATCATTAATAAAAGAAACAACAACAGATGCTGGTGAGGATGTGGAGAAAAAGGCAAGTTCTACTCGGCTAGTGGGAATGCAAACTAGTACAACCTCTTTTGATGACAGTGTGGCAATTTCTGAAAGAACTAGAAACTGACCTTCCATATGACCCAGCAATTCCCCTTTTGGGAATATACCCAGAGGAACTCAAATTATTCTACAGAAAAGATACCTGCACATGTATATTTGTTGCAGCTCTATTCACAATAACAAAAGCATGGAACCAACCGTGTTGCCCATCAAAGCTGTACTGGATTAAAAAAAAGTACATATACACAATGGAATACTATGCAGCCATAAAGAAGGACAAATATATGAACTTTGCAGCAACTTTGATGAATTTGGAGTCAATCATACTCAGTGATTTATCACAGAAACAAAGAACAGAGTTCCATATATTCTCACTCATAAGTGGACCTTGAACAATTTTAATGCTATAAGAAAGCGATTGGTAGTAGTGGGAAACTGTAGAGGGGGTGGGATTGGCAGTTGAGGGAAACTGCTAGGGGAGGAAGGGGCATACCTCATCAACAAGGGTACCTACATGATCAATGTTTATATACCTAACCCTAAATTGTGCCCCACATCCTTATAATAAATATTAAAAAAAAGAAATAACTGCTGTTTTTGTGCTTACCAGAGGGTCTGTGATTTCTTTAGAATGAGAGCAACTCTTTAATATACCTTCCACAATGCTTAGCTCTTTAAAATATTAAGCGTCAATATTTTTTTTTTGAGTTGGAGTCTCATTCTGTCACCCAGACTGGAGTGCAGTGGCCGCTCCCGGCCACCACAGCCTCGACCTGCTGGGCTCCGGTGATCCTTCCACCTCAGCCTTCCGAGTAGCCGGAATTACAGGCATGCGCTACCACGCCCGGCTGATTTTTTTTTTTTTTAATTTATTGTAGAGATGAGATCTCGCTGCCCAGGCGGGTCTCGAATCCACGGGATCAGGCAGTCCACTCACCTCAGCCTCCCAAAGGTGCGGGATTACAGGCTGAGCCACTGAGCCCGGCTAAGTGTCAATATTTAAAATAACATTAAGAAGGGTCAAAAGTGTATTTAGTACAGATTTAAGCCTCCTAATAAATTCAAGAGAAACTCATAATTTAAACCAGCTTTGAGTTGTAAAAATAAAAGTTTTAAATTCTACACATTAAAAAATAATCTTCTAATTAATATTTTAGTGTCCCTTTTAAGTGACTATTTTTCTGACAAAGAATGTATTCATTGCAGAAAATCTGGGTAATTCAAAAATATATAAAAAAGAAAATTAAAAGCACTCATAATCTTGTCACCCAGTAAATATGTGTAGCATATTGTTTCATACATGTATATATCTGTGTTTTTATTTGTATATTCTTTAAAAATATTTTTTACTTGATGTATTGTTACATCATTTCATTAAAAAATATAAAACCACAACTTTAACTGTTCTCATAACTACAGTCTTTTTCAATAATTTTTTATAATCCATTCTACAGAGACTATATGTTTTACTTCACCAATCCCTTATTTTTAAATAATAGCAGAATAAATATTTTTGGATATACCCATTTATCTGAAGCTCAATTTGTTTCATTAGGATAACTTCTTTAAAGGTTAATTATTGGAAAAAATGTAAATTTTTAAAAATAATTAAATGTTTAGGTAAAGTATGATAGATACACTTTTAAAAAAAATCAGAGTACAAAAGGAAAATGTTAAAAAGTCAGGCTTTTTTTCCTTCACATCTCTGAAACCCCTGATCTCCTTTCCCCTGCCAGAAGCAAACCAATATGAGTGAGGATTCCAAAAACACTGCAATTAACTTATGGAGAATGGGTCTCTTATAGTACACTCGGAATTTGTTCCTCCAGATCAAACTGTCAACCAAAGTATTTATTTAGAAGTTTTGAGAAGGTTGCGCCATGATTTGTGGAAGAAGTGTCCCGAATTGTGGCAAACAGGTGACAGGTTCTTCCACCATGATGACATACCTGCCCACACCGGCTGAGTGTTCAGCAATTTTTGACCACAAACGACATGACCCCTGTGCCTTACTCTCCCTATTCACCCCATCTCACCCTGAACAACTTTTTTGTTTGTTTGTTTCATGGGTGAAAAATGTCCTCAAAGAGAAACGTTTTGTCCATGTGGAAGAGGTGAAACAACAAATGCCAGAAGCTCTAAGGCATCGAAATTGACAAGTTCAAAAATGGTTTTGAGCAGTGGAAAAAGCATCTTATTAAGTGTACTGCATCAAATGGTGAGTACTTGGAAAATGACTGAAGTTTAACCATGTAAGAATAAATACACATTTTTTTATAAATAAATTCTGGATTTTTGGGGGTCCCCCCTTGTATACACATCTCACATCTATTTGTACATATATACATTTTGCATTTCTCTCTCTTTTATGTTCTTTTACAGAGATGGGTTATTCTATATACTGTGTTCTATAGATTATCACTTTCTAATATATCTTGGTGTACATTCATTATTAGTACATGCAAACATACTTCATTTTAAAAGATAGTTGTAATATTCTATTACATATATCACAATTTGTTTGACTTGTTTTTTCTATATTAATTCCTTTCCAACCCCCAGTCTTTTACTACTACCAAGATGCCATAAGGAAAGTTCCTTAGTATGATTTTGGATATGGAAACATGCTTCTATATCCCTACATACAACTCCACTTAATCTCTCTTCTCTTTCTCTCCATGCTTAGGAACTGTAATAAACATTTGTCATTACTGAGCTTCTCAGTGTCCATTTCCCCTTCACACAGCATCCCAGCTCTTTTTTGTGAATTTTTTTTTTTTTGGCCATGTGGGTTGCAGCCTTAGTGTGATGATATGCTCAAGTGTCTGCCTTCAAAGAACACCAACCACACGTGTCCCTGAAGGTTCTTCAACAAGATCCTCCCTCCAACTGCCTGGGTTCAGCATGAGAAGGCATATATGCAATCTCTATTAGACTAGTCAGATTCATTTTTGAGATTTTTGACTCTTGAACTGTGGGCACTAGAAATGAAGATCAATGCTTTGAGTTCCTTTAGACTTCTCAGAACCTGGGCAAGACTGCCAGCATCAGTTTCTGAGACCTTTTGCCAATACCTGATCTTGTCTGTCTTAGCCTGGTCATTCATTCCTTCCTTCCAGTCTGTCATCTCTCCTTCTTCCCTCTTCTTGAATCAGCTAGAACTGACTTCTGCTTCAACTAAATAAACCTTGTAGACACAAAAACTATCCTATTTCTAGTTACTTCTGATATTTGTGTGTCTTTACTGTTTCCTTGGTTTTAACATGTACACGAACATTCTATGTTCATGAACTTCTCTAAAAACTTGTAATAAGGATAAATTAATGTTCATTTAATTATTTTCTAAGAAAAAATTAGCTCAATTTTACTTTTTATCCTACTTGGCAAATAAACACCTGTTACCTCTATGAGGGTTATAATTCTGTGAGTCCTATGCCTCTGCTTATGGACCACAGAAGCCTGCAGGTTACTGAAGAAATTTCCAGTGGTGTTATTCTCTGCCCAGGGCTAGATTTCCAGCCAGCTCAAACTTGTCCAGATCAAGGGCTGTTACTTACATTCTTCTAGAACTTCCTGGAAGAAGTCCATTTCTTACAATGCTGCTCTGATTTCTGTTGTTGAGGAGGGGGCAGTATTTGAAACTTGGGGAAGGTCTCTCATTAATCTGGCCCAGTTTGCACTAAATCAGTTATTTCTCACTTTTCTGGGATGTAGACAGTCCTCTTTTTCCTTATATTCCAGTGTCCATGCAGGGCTTCTCCCCATTTTATAGAACCTTGCTCTTTCAACAGATCTTGGAAGTCTAATATTCTTAAAGGGATACGTGAAAAGTGGTTATTATACATTAAAGATAAGGAAATGGTTTTTAACAATTGCGTCATTGGTATTAGTTCCATTTTAACTAGTGATAAAGCAGGACTAGAAGTTAGGCTTCATGGTTCCTTTTCCTGTGTCATTCACTCTATTATGTTTCCTATAAAAATCCATCTAGAGGCAAAAATGGGTTGTGAAAACCATTTTTCATTCCTATATTTTCCTTTTTTAAAGTAATGCTCACGACAGATTTCTCACTATATATAAAATGTCATATGTAGTAACTTCTGGGGGAAAAGTTTTTCTATATATTATGAAAAGAACTCTGAGAGCCAATTACTCTGTAGAGAACAAACACACACAAAAAAGGAATACCATTGTTCTGAATCTCCTCTCGAAGGAGAAAGTTTTCACACATATATTATTGTCATTTCAGCTTCTGTCTCCCAACCCTTCTCAACCCCTGAGTTTGTAAGAAAATAATAATAAATAACATTGTATATGTCTTTCAATTTAGTGAAGCACTTTCATATACTTCTCTCACTGGATTCTTACAACAATACTAGATAATGGGTATGTATCCCAGTTTAATAGATGAGGAGATAGAACCTGTGAAAAGTTAATACCCAAGATGACATATCAACAAAGGGAAGTATCTGAATGTAAATTTAGGAAAGAGTCTGTCCTGGTTTCCTCTGATGCCATGCCACTTTAGCAGTTTTATTTTGTTTTATTTAGGTTGTCTTAGAGGTGGTATTTGTATACTTGAAGTTGTTTGTTGAAATGTAGAAAAGTCATGAATGACTTCACAGAAATAAGAAGGTATATTACTTTCTCACATTTGTATGCAAATCTTGAGAAATGTGGTGTCTACTTTTTATATTCCTCTAAAATATACTCTGAACTCCAATCCTTTTTGGGGAGGTCTGTTTTCTGAGGGAAGGACTAGTATTTCTGCACCCCAGGCAGTCACTCTGCTCTTAAGTTTCTAACCTTCTCCCTCTTTCTACCTTGTCTATTCCACCCACCAACACAAGGAAGCATGATACTTTGCCTTGGCCTTTGACCCTTACTTTCTTTCTTAGATAAGAGGCTGTTGTCTGGAGCCTCACTTTCTAAGTCTTAAGACCTGAAATCAGGCCTTAGCATAGTCTCTTGTACACAGTAGGTCTTAAAGTTGTACCTGGTCTTTTGCAAGACACATAGCAAATAACTGCGGAATAAATAAAAGTTTAATTTTACTTTGAGCTTTGAGGACATAGGTCTCATTCATGTTAGAAGCATGAAAAATATACCTGGTTATCTTTCTTCTGGTTCTCATTGCAATGTGCATGTAAGTGTGCCTCTGTGTGTGTGTGTGTGTGTGTGTGTGTGTGTGTGTGTGTATTTTGTTCCCAATTCTGAGAAACAGGTTCTAATAAACTTGCCCTTTCCTTCCATTTGCTTGGCATACAGTAATTTAAAAAAATTTATTTGTGAATTTATTTGGAACATACTTGAGTTTTACTTAACTCTAGATTGGTAATAGAAAAAGGACTGGTGAAATTACAGAAATAATGTAAAACTATGCAGATTTGCATAGGGATTTAACTTGTGCCATTATGATTACAATTAAGATACAAAATTAACTATGTCCATTGATAGAAGGTTGGCTAATAAATTATTGCTATTTATTTAGAAAGCTAGTTCACACATTTCAGAGGTTTCAAGACTAATTCTACATGCAAAAGCCTCCAGAAGAATGCAAAACTAAAGAGTTAAAAAATTATACTCTAATATCAAAAGTATGCTTATATTAAGCTAACATGATAGAAAAATTAGGCACTAGAACATTTCAGGATATAAAAGGATGGATAGATACACTTTAAAAGGTTTGAGCTTTAATATTAGCTGTATTATTTCCAATTAACAGTAGAAACATATTGATATATTTTCCATTAGTGCAAAGGTAAAATTATTTCCTTGCTAATAATAATAAATGGTAGCATTTAGCATATAAATGGTACAAGCTCTTAAATTACTTTTACTTTTGCTATATGAGTGCAGCTGAAGAGAATTTAATGCATTTTTTACATGGTATAATTTTATCTTGCTCATACAATGTGAGGCGAGTAATAATGATATTCTAATATTAATATAAGTACAAAATATACATACTGATGAATAATAGCCATGTTTTTCAGGCCTTCTTGCCAAGTCATATTAAAATGACAAATAATTGCAATTGCTTAACAGAGAAATGGTGCAGGATCTGTCGTCAAAAGCACATTAGGGACCAACAGTGTCCATTTGTTATCCTTTGTCAGGAAAACATGGCTCCTAATGAAAGTGAATGAAGAAATACTGATTGAAGACCGCGACACTAAACCTTTTTCTCGACAAGAGTCATGACATGGGTATTAATAAGAGGATTGAAGGGTAAAGACAAAACTTTGGTTCTTAACATCTCTGTATAACCTGGGCTTACTTTTTGTTTGATTCTCTTTTTTAAAATAAATGCATAATTTTGAGAGCTGGGGTGAAAGCCTGGCAATGGGGGGAGGAAAGTATAGCAATAAAATATAGTGGAGATGTCCCAAAGACATTCCAGGGTCAGCATGTTCAGAAATCTGAACAGCTCTCAGATCAGAATCTGAATGCCTCTTCAAACAAAACAAAACAAAACAAAACAAAACAATAACAAAAAACTCTGCTATTTCTTTTTTTCTCCTAAACATTCTTTTACCTCTTAATTGCTTAATATTTTTGAAAACTATGGCCTCTGTATGCAAAATATTTCTGTAAGAAGGATTTTTGACTAGGAAAATGAGTAACTTGTTAAAAGAAAACATAATTCCAGTTCAGGGATTCCTCAACACAATTTTCATAAATTATGATGACTTTGTTATAAACCCAGGCATAACATTTTATACCTGCTGATTCCTATTCCAGCAATATTTAAGAATAGCAGTTTCTATTTGTGATGGTATAAATATGCATGCACATTTCTATGAACATATAGAAACATTACATTAGAGTTTCTAGTAATTTATTCAATATTTATGTATAATACATCATGTACCAGGAACTGTGCTAGGTATTGGGAATACCACTGCTCACAATCTAGTGGGGGGAGGAAAGTGATTAAAGAATACTAGCTATCACTACTTGAACACAGTGAATCTCAGGCACCTTTCTGAATGTCACATAGATTATCTCATTTAATACAACAGTCATCTGCCATGAACACTTATCATTGCCATTTTATGGATAGGAACCCTGAGGAATAGGGAGATTTAGTGCACTGACCAAGATCATACAATCTGTAAGTGCCAAAGTTAGGTTTTTGAACCTAGACACATTCCAGAGTCTGTATTCTTAACTATAATATTTTGATGCACAATACAATACAGCTGGAATATAAGCACATACCAGAAGCTACAGGGGCACAAAGGAAACTGTGCCCATTTCCTTGTGATATTGGGTAGGAGCTGAGGAACAGGCAAAGAAGAGGAGAAAGACACTTAGTAGAGGGAATCTTGAAGAGGACCCTGAGTCTCAAGTTTCCTAGCCATGTTAAATACCATTGATAACTGTATTTGTTTTTGTTGATTTTAGTATTGCTCTTTGTTTCTTTCTACAAGCTTCATAACTGGGCAATATAAGATTGGTGTTGGAGGAAATAGAGGAAATATGAGATTAGGAGATAAAAAGATGTAAGTTTTATTCCAAATGAAGAAAATATTAATTATATTTCCCCATGTAAATAAAGATAATTCATAAAGTGGAAGAAGTTGTGGTTTGTTAATAAAAAGTATAATGCCAGATCAGAAAAATTTGAATAAATAAAATTGAACCATTTCCAACTATTTAGCTCACATTTCTTTATATGTGTGTGTAGATATATGTATGTATGTGTGTACATGTGTGTATGTGTGTCTATATACATACACATTAAAATATCACTGATTCCACTGTCTTAGTCCTTTTGTACTGCTATAACAAAATTCCTAAAACTGGGTCACTTATAAAGAGCAGAAATTTATTTTCTTATAACTCTGGAGGTTGGGAAATCAAAATTAAGTTGCCAGCATCTGATGAGGAGCTCCTTGCTGTGTCCTTACATAGGAAAAGGCTGAAGGGCAAAAGTTCTTTTATAACAGCAATAATCCATTCATGAGCAGAACTCTCATGACTGCAGATCCCTCAAAAGCTCCCACACTGCAATGCTGTTGCATTAGAGATTAAGTTTCCAGCACATGAATTTTGGGAACACATTCACATCCTAGCACCTACATATATTAAAACCTCACTTATCCTTATTTCAGTTATCCAACAACCTCAACTTCCTTTGATAGAGTTAAGAACCAGAAAGTGAGCAAATAAGACTTCTGGGGCCCTAAATAATCTATCCATTCAATAAAATGTGTGAATCCCCAGGTGTTCATACATAATTGTGATCAAGACTTAGGTAGCCTGACTCAGAGGCTTCGTACTGAAGAGAGTATACTTTCTTAATGAAGGGACAACTTGGATTCTTACTGAGAACTATCTCTTATTATCTCTGACAACTTGCATATTATAAGTAGTAGGTTTTAAGGATGGGAGTGTTGGAGTGGAAAAAGCTGGATGGACGTTAATAAAATGGTGTGCCAAGAAAGAAATAAATGACTAATAAATTTTAAAAAGTCATTAAAATCCAGTAGCCTTGTATCTCTCATAGACCTTAAGTATTTTTGAATATAACATACTGTGACAGAGATTCCTAATGATAACTCTAAAATAACAATAACACATAAGATGATACGGTTATCATTTGTTCAAGATTTATACTTCAGTAGGATTTTCATCAAAATTGTACATTTAATATTGTATATATTCTTGACGTTTAAGCTATTTAAAAGAGTGGCTATAATTTACTTAGGATGAACACATCTTTTTGTAACAACTGCGATGTGAATAAGATGCAACCAGACTTGACAGATTAAGAAAGTTGTAGTGAACATTTGTCTTTGCTAGTCTCTCTTCTTCTGGCAACAGCCATGATATTTTTGGGAAGCTGTTCCTCCCTTCAGCTCAGAGAGTCTGGTTGAGGCTCTATTTCTAGTACTAGGGCAGAGTGTGTGACCCAGACTTAAGCCAACCAAGGCGTCACATTTTCTCAGCCACACAGAGTTATGTTCAAACATGTTTACAGTTGATCCAGTAGAAGTAAATCACAGAATGATTGCTGGGAATGCTAAGTGAAAGGCTATACCTCTTGATTTCTGGATGTCACATCTCCATCAATTGCTCCCGTCTTGTGCCCAGAAGGGGAGAGTACTGTGAATGAGGTCCACATGGGGAAGGGGATGCTGTGAGAGAAAAAGGGAAAAACCCAGTCTTGATAATATTGTATAGCTTTGTGAGCAAATCTGTTTCTTTTTTGGTTAAGCAGTCTGGTAGCTTTCTTTTTAAATGTATGATGAATAGAATCCTAACCAGTTCAATAGATAGTATATACATGGCAAAAATTAAAAAGAACGACACTCTTATTATTTGGTGGGGATGTGAGAAACTTATATGTACACACTGAGGTGGAAATGGAAAGTATTACAGTCTTTCTTGGCAACATCCATAAGCATTCATCTTGCTCCTGGGAGTTTACCTTAGAAACAACAACATACACAGGTCATATATTTTTAAGAATTGAAGTTGTTTATTGCAGTATTTTTCATGCCAGCAAAAAGGTGGAAACAAAATTAATGCCATGAGTGAAGTAATGGTAAATGTGTGACAGACCAGTCACAGCGTGGAGCGTTAGGTCTATTATGTAGCTTTAAAAGAAAGAATTAAAGCCATATCACACGATCTGTAAGAATTTCCACAAGGTATTTTAGAGCAAAAATCAAGATATAGAAAAGCAGTACACCATGATCTCATCTTTAAAAAAACCAAGACAAACCCCAATATGTGACTAGGCATAACTATATAGGATTATAGGAGTATAGAGAAAAATATAAATAATATTAGATTTTTAATGTGGAGTTTTTGGGGGTGTGGTGTTCAGTGTCAATGAAGAAGAAAGCATAAAGAAAGGGGGAAACAAGTGGAAGAGAAAAAGAAATCTATAATTGAAATAAGCATGTTTAGCTTATGCTTGTTACATTTTTGCAAAATTTTGTATATATGGAGTATATATATGAATATTAGGTGTTTTAAGTGTAAGTGTAAAGAAATTAAATATTAGGTGTTTTAAGTGTAAGTGTAAAGAAATTAAATACAAAAGGGTGTTTCAGGTAGACTCTAGTTTTACTGCTATGTCCTATCAAAAAAAGAAAAAAGTAATAGTTGATTGAATTCAAAGACAGTATGTGTTCTTTTGTTATGGGTAAACTGATGGAGGAATTGTACCAGCACTGGAGGACAGTCCAAGGTTTAGGTTTCTTGGCCATCATGTTCAGCTTCTTAAGACCTGGGCTTTCACAGAGAAATAGCTGGTAGCTCTGGATATATAAATTGCCAGATAACACCAAGGGAGAGAAGCTTCATAGGGCAGAAGACAAATTTAGACAATTGTGTTCACATCTCTGACTGCCAGGCCACTGATTATGATTTCCCAGTGGAATAGTGAGATCTTTTCTTAGTTACGTTTTCAATATCCACTCCAGAGTCACGTCATATTATATTGCATTATATTATATTTCAGATTATATTATACTTTAGTCTACTTTACTCACATTGTATTACATTATATTATTATAACATTCTACTTACTTTACTCATGCTAAGTAGTTTTGTGTTGTTATATTTTTACTATATTATATATATTTTGGGGTGATGTCTGCATTTCATTAACATTTTAAGTTGCCCACTGCTCAATTTATTTTTTGTTTGGTTTCATTTGGGTCCTAGCTTTGTGGTGCAATTTTAAAAAAATATTTTTTTCTTAATAACACCTTTGTTGAAATAGAATTCACACTGGCCAGGCATAGTGGCTCACACTTGTAAATCCAGCATTTTGAAAGGCCAAGGTGGGAGCATCACTTGATGCCAAAAGTTTGAGATCAGCCAGGGCAACACAGTGAGATCCTGTCTCTAAAAAATAAAATTTTTAAAATTAAAAATTCAGATACCATTAAAAAACATTAAAAATGCATAGTTCAGGTTTTTTTAGTTCACTCACAGAGTTTCACAATTCTCACCACTGTCTAATTTTAGGACACTTTCATCACATACACACAAATCTTTCCAAAAGCATTAGCAGCCTCTCTCTAGTTTCCCTGGTTATGTTGAATAGAAGTGACAAGAGCAGACAGCCTTGTCTTATACCTGATCTTAGAGAGAAAACATTCTATTCTTCATGATTAAGTATTATGTTAGTTGTAGGGTTTTTTTTAACTGATGGCTGTTCATAGTTTGTTGAGAATTATTGTCATAAAAAGGTATTGCATTTTCTAGTTCTGCATCTGTTGAGGTTATCTTTTTTGGGGTTTTTTAATCTTATTAATATGACATAGCACATTAATTGAATTTTGGACATTAAACCAACCTTACATTCCTGAGAGAAACCCAACTTGGTCATGGTGTATACTCCTTGTTATATGACGTTGAATTCAGTTTGCTAATATTTTGTTGTAAAATTTTACATGTTTTCATAGTAAATATTGGTCTGTAGTTTTCTTGTCATGTTTTTGTTTGGTATTAGTGTCTGGGTAAAGTTAGTCTTACAATATTTGTTGAAACATGTTCCCTATTCTACTTTTTGGAAGAGGTTTTGAAAAATTAGTATTAATTCTTTACATGTTTGTGGTATTCAGCAGCAAGCAATTTGGCCCTGAGCTTTTTCTTCATGGGAAGTTTTGAATTCATAATTCAATCTCTTTTATTGTTATAGGTCTATTAACAGATTTTCTATCTTTTTCTTGAATCAGTTTCAATAGTTTATGTCTTTCTAATAATTTTGCATTTCATCTTGCACTATTTAATTTATTGACATAAAGTTGTTCATAGAATTTTTAAACAACCTTTTGTATTTCTGTAAGTTTAGCTAATATTTTATCAATTTTATTGATTTTTTCAAAGAACTAGTTTTGGTTTGATTAATTTTCCTTATTGTTTTTCTATTTGTTATTTAATTTATTTCTTCTCTAATGTATATATATATATTTTTGAGTTGGAGTCTCACTCTGTCGCCCAGACTGGAGTGCAGTGGCCGCTCCCAGCCACCGCAGCCTCGACCTGCTGGGCTCCGGCGATCCTTCCGCCTCAGCCTTCCAAGTAGCTGGAACTACAGGTGCGCACTACCACACCCGGCTGACTTTTGACTTATTGTAGAGATGAGGTCTCACCAAGTTGCCCAGGTGGGACTCGAACCCGCAGGCTCAGGCAATCCACTCACCTCACCCTCCCAAGGCACGGGATTACAGGCTGAGACACTGAGTCCGGCTTCTAATATTTATTTTTAATAAAATTTATTGTGTATAATTAAGGTATACAATGTGATCTTATAAGCTACATATAAATAGTAAGGTGATTATAATCGTGAAGCAAGTGAACATACCCATCATCTCACATAGTAACCCATTTTTTTATTGTTTTTATGGCAAGAGCAGCTAAAATCTACTCATTTAGCATGGATCTCATATATAGTACAAATTTATTACCTGTGATCCACATGTTGTATGTTAGGCTTTTGTCCTGCATATTTACTACTTTGAATACTCTTAACTCATCTCTTCATTTCTTCCCACTTACTCCTTTCTCCCCTGCCCTGACCTGGTAGTAACTGTTTTCTATCTCTGTGTATTTAATTTTTTTTTAGCTTCCACATATATATGAGATGATGCAATATTTTTCTAGGCTTATTTCACTTAGCATAATGTCCTTTAGGCACATCCATGTTGCTGCAAATGGCAACATCTTGTTCTTTTTTTAGGGTTAAATTACTTATTTTATTTCTTCTGTTTGCTTTGAGTTTAGTCTGCTCTCTTCTTTTTTCTAATTTTTAAGGTGGAAATCTAGGTTATTATTTGAGATATTTCTTGTTTTTTATTGCATGTATTTCCAGGCATGAATTTCTCTCTAGGTGAAGTTTTAGTATAAGTTTTTGTTTGTTGCATAAGTTTTGGTTTGTTGCATCTTCATTTTCATTCAGCTGAAAGGATTTTCGAATTTTCATTGTGATTTCTTTTTTGATTCATTAAAGATCACTGTTAAATTTCCACATATTTGTGAATTTCCCAAATTTCCTATTTATTGATTTCAAATTTTGTTTCTTTGTTGCAGAATATACATTGTATACTTTCAATCCTTTTTGGGTCAAATATGAACTACTCATATACTAACCAGAAAAAGACTGGGGTTTATGTTCTGACTATATGCAAATTATTTGTGTGGTCTTGAACAATCTGATTTCTGTCTGCCTCTGTTCCTCTTACTATAAAACGAAGAGGTTACACTTAGAGGCTTCCTTTTCATTTTTGTACTATATTTTAATGTGGAGAAACCACTCAACAAAAACGGATAATTAAACAGTCAGAATCAGAGCGCATATGAGGAGTTATTGTGAGAATTAAGAAAATAATAGAGAGTTTATGTTTTATTTTTCCCTGAAAAAGACATTTAAATTCCTTTGTATGAAGACTAGACTAACAGAGTTGAACGTAGCTCTATTCTTTTGTTTCAGGAACCAGTTATTGCTAAACCATTCTAGCCAGGCTGCTGCCTAATCTCTATCTTTAAGGATAGAGCTCTCAGGATTTTTTCAGATGGTGGTTTGTAAAAAACATGGCTATTGTTTCAGCTTTGGTTCTGTCCTATTACTTCTGTAAGCAAGGATTTTGAAATTTGTGGTGAATGTAAAATTTCACAAAATCAAGTTGCTTACTTCTCTATATCTTGATTCTATAGACAGGTGAAACCTTGAAAGACAGGAATATCCAATAAACAAGAATATTCCCTCAATATTGTTTAAAAAATCAGGAAACATATCTCCAAAAAGATAATACTAGGAGTTCATTAAACAGTCAACTCCTTTAGGATGTCTCAAATCTATCTACCCACATTAAGTCCAGGGTCTTCCATTTTTTTTCTTAATATCTATAGAATTTTTCCAGTAATATTTGAGGTGCTTAATGAGCCTCTGCAAGACCTTAAATCATCACAGAATAAGTGAAATATGAAACAATACTACTTACTATACTAATTATTCAAACAAAACCCATCCGATGTTGGAAACATTTTCAAAGTTAAACACTGAAATAAGAATGCCTTATAATTGTTCTAAAAATGTGACAAATTCAAATATATCATTTTCTGAGAATTCTACTGAATAATAATAATTCTGCATATTATTAACTGAGAATAATGTTACTGTTTTCTCCCTAGTATCTTCTAACTTATTTGAGTTATAGTTGTCAGGCCATCAATACTCTGCTACTCCTACCCCCCTGTGTACTACAATCTTTTTTACTTCCCTGTCATTTGCTGTCCCTTGTGTGTCTCTAAACCATCCGCTCAAGTACCCTTGCCAATTTCTTAAGTACACATACTTATGCATGTCATCAAATGAGTATCATCAAGCCCTGATTTGAAATCATCAGATATATACATCCTCTTGTGGCACTAACCAGCAAAACAATCTCAGAAAACTTCCTATAAAAAGAGAAAACCTCCAAAGCATAAACTTAACCAATCACTTTAGAGACATACAAAAGCGCAGAGAGAGCAATTAATTTTTTAACCCATGGCGACCCACCTTTTTTTCCCTCACATAAAAGTTATTACCCTTTTCTAAGCTACATTCCTACACAAGTAATTACTGGCCATAAAATTATCTGTGGCCATTGAGGAATCTGAATAATTAAAATTGCCTTTGGTCATTACTGCATTAAATACTCAAAGATGATATACTAATACTTTCTAACTTTGGATTTGCCTTAGACTTGAAAAACTAGCCTAAAATGTAGTTTTTGATAGTGATGGAATTATATAGCATCTATATTTTAGTTGAATTGTTTATTTATTTGTGAATTAAGAAAGGGAGATTTTTTAAAGGGAAGACATATTGTGAAGGGCACAAGGGATAAGACAGCAGCAAGAGTGTCTGTTGTCTATTTTATTTTTAAAATAAAAGCGGAATATTTTAAAATAATATAGTGTTTTAGTCTAATGTGCATACTAACTTTCATATTACTGTGTAACATGGCCTTAAACTTTTTCTTCCCTTTTTGTTCTATTCCAATCTTGCCCTTTCCCTACTTATTTAACAGAAAAAGCATGCAAGAATGCCATGCAGACAAATGTACAGTGGTCCCGTTGGCATTTAATCTCTGTTTAAAGAAATGCAAATATTGCTGCTGATGCTATCAGAGCCTTGTCCAGTAATCATTTTGGGAACCTGCTCATTCATTTTTCAAGCTGTGTCCATTACAATCAGTCACTAAAATTGTGATCTCGAATATTCGTTCTTCACGAAAACAATAGAATTAAACTACAGGGTACTGGAAAATTGCTTTCATATTCAAGCAGGGCTACACATACACAGACACCTTGTTGATGATTTTACTGCTTCGAAGAAAATGTATTGCTACTGCCAGAAGCCTGTCTTTTGGTACTTTATCACTTACAAGTGATGATAAAATTGCGACAAAGAGACTTCTTTTTAATCTTATAGGTCACTGCTTGTGGTCTGGACTATCCACCCTTTTGTCCTCTCATTTAGGGTAGATAAGGTGGAAAATTCCCTTTCGTTGTCTAAATTTCATTTAAGCAATATCAAACACTGACTTTGTCTTCTGATTTTCAAGTTCCCAAATCTTTTAATATATCAATTTTATTTCTTCATATTTTAAAATTAATTTTTAGAAAATTCTGAATGTGTTTGAATGGGTTTTATAAAACTAAATTACTGGATGTATTTTGAAGGGTTCAAATACTTTTGACTCATACAAATAGAAGATAATCCATTTGGCATCATGCGAATGCTGACTATAAAGTGATTTTGTTGCTGAGTTTCTTTTCATTATTATAACCATCAGTTTTTACTAACTATTCACGTAAGGATATTTAGACAGATACCCAATCTAGCAACATATAGTTGACAAAAAATAGATATTTCTGGATAAATTTCTCTCATCATTGAATTATTTTATATAGCTGAGTTTCTTTTCATTATTATAACAATCAGTTTTTACTAACTACTCATATAAAGGTATTTAGACAGATATCCAATCTGGCAGCAGATAGCTGCCCCCCCAAAAAAGCTATTTCTGAATAAATTCTTCTAATCATTGAGTCTTTATATAGTAAATAATGAAGCAAATGATGAGGAAAACACATAAAAAATCACACCTATTTTTGAGCTATTTATTTATTTTGCTTTTTGATTTCTGAACTTTCACAGACTTTCTTCGGAGAACCCTTCTCTGAAGCCACAGATACATAGATTCACAGTTTATCTCTTTGTTGCAGAGTTTGTGTGTTATTTTAACAATCTCTCAGCAATAAAGGAAGACTTTGTGACTGCACTAAGTCTTATAAAAGAATATTTTATTTCATATAAATGAGGAGAAACTTATTCTCAAGGTAGCATTTTATTTCTACAAAAGTACCAAGGAAGGATGCAATTCAGAATGTTTTCTCTCAAGGGGCTTCGGACAGTTTACAAATGTAATTTTTATCTCAGATTTAATTATGCACTCTGTCTGGCTAGCCTCATTTTACAGGTGAATAAACCATTATAAAAGGAAACTCAGCATCTTTTAAAGTGTTTATTAAGTCTGGATATATTGTTTAGATAGCCAAAACAGGGTATGGATGACGTCTCACTAAAATCTTATTAATGACAGTTCCCATTTATTGAGAGCCTACTAGATGTCAGGCACTAGTTGTGTGCTCTACATACATTATCTCTAGTACTGTTTGCAACCTAGGAAGGTATGCATCATTATACCCATTTAAAAGAGAATAATGATGCATGGGCAGTCTGTGTTTACTGAAGGACAGAGCTAGTATTCAAGTAGTACTTAATTGACCACAAAAAGTGATCCAAGCAAAGCATATTGTACTTCCTATAGCTAACAAACAGGTTTGACCAACAAGTAAAACTATCAAAAACTCAAAAGGACACTGACATTGGGTTTCCATCCTTTTGCAACCCTACGTGTAGGATTGCCATTGGCTATCAGTCTGTAGATCCTCAACTATAAAATTATAAGATTCATTAAATGATCATGCTTAAGATTACTTTCTAAGCTTGATCTCTGATGAGTGAACAATTTGAGTGAAAGAGGATTTGTTGGAAGAGACAGTGAAATGTATTCTTTCTTATTAGTCCAGCTTGAGTGCACGGCCTACATCTTACGGGGTTATCTGCATAGGTATGTTTTCTTACACCGTGGATATGATTTTATACATTTGTATTTGGAGAATGCCACCTATTCTTTGCCTTTTATCATGTATGACTCTGTGTAATCACATCTTTGTTGAATGACTTAAAGACTTAAATATACAGAGAGAGAGCAAGAAATTTACTCAACAGAAACTCCTCCTCTTTCCTTTCTTTCTAATATCATTGTGAAGTCTTGTCTGGTAAATTGGAAAAGAGAAGACCACTTCCTAATGGTGCTGACCATGTATAAAAATGCAGCTCTCCTAAATTCAGAGATAAACAAGACAAGCAGATGCCCTCTTGGCCTCTCTATAGGCTTGCTTCTGAAAGATGATTGTGTTTGTAAAATATGTCTTAGGTGACCAAGAATCATCATGACTATTTAACACAATTTTGCATGGTGCTGAGAACTGCATTCTGAATGAAAAACCATGAAAAGGCATTAACTAACATTATGAAGTTGTAAGGTCACCCAAACCTCAACCTTGGGTGGTCTCTCTCTACATGTATGGGTTTCAGGTTCAGTTTTATTCTGGAAAGAGTAAAAGTAGCTGCAATGCTACTTCAGAATTTTACCTCCCCAAAAGTTGCTTGAAAATCTTAAAAGAACATGTAAGTCCTAATTTTTTGCTTCATACCAAATGTCTTATTTTTACTTCTAGCATCTTTTAAAAAAAAGTTTTCCCCATAATTATAAAAAAATGTCTGTATGTGTGATCAGAAATTCTTTAATGGTGAATGCTTAAAGATTCTAAGAGAGGAGTAATTGGGTCATTTATAAAAATATCACAGCCTGTGCCTTACTAAAGAATGTTTTTGCTTTATGCAAATGGAGAAGGACTCTTAGGATTTCCTTAAGAAAATGAATAGTTCCTCAAGGAAATACAGGAAAAGCTTTTAAATCAGAATTCTCCCACAGAAGCTTTACTTGAAGATAAATTATCATTATTTTGGGGGAGAAGGCTGATACTCAGAAGCCTTGGGTATTGGCCTGGCTTAGCAATTTTGCTAGGAACTAAGGTTCATTTCCTTAGACTTGTAGGTCTAGACACCAGATTTCATTAGTAAAATCAAAGAGGATTTGACTGATAATGGACTCGTATTATACAAGGCTGATACATAAATCAGAGAGTCAGTTTGTTAATTTTAATATGGGAATTTAAAATTCTAGTATAAGAAATGCATACATTTCTTGATGAGGTCGTCTCTTTTCCCCATGTCAAGACTCCTGGGAATGCAGGCAGAAATTTCCTTAGTGAGCACGAATTAGTGCAAACCTGCAGGAATATTTCATGGGGAAAGTTTATGGGAATATACTTTCTCTACAGAAGATGAATATTTGCATATGTCAGACTCAGAGTTTCTCTCACCTATACTATGATAGTATCAAGGATAAAATTTTTGTGTGTTTTTTAGACACACAAAATATCAGCATAAAGACAGAAAAACTAATGAATATGGTAACAGAGTTTTAAATATTTAAAATGTTTAGAAATCCATAAATGTTATGATAAATGTGGTACTTTTTATTAACAAGGCTTGAAGTTTGCTCATGGATGTGGGGGTCAGAAGGGTTATGACCTAACAGTTATTATGAGGTGATGGGAGAAAAATGATCTAAAATCAGATATAGAGTTGTAACACCAAATGTGTATGGATATGTCTCATAATGGTACACGTTGGATGTGTTTGCTTGCATTTTGTGTATTCCTATGACTTGTTTCAACTAAGTGCAGGTTTTTGCATTCATCTAGTCTTTCTTGTGAATGATATCAAGCATGAGCAAATATAAAATTTAATTTAGTCTCCATGTGACCCCTAATGTATCAATCACTTTGGAATACATTCATATTTTCAACACTAGCGTAATTGCAAAAAGTATCTATACAGACACAGAGATCTCTGCCGTTCACTTCTACAGCTCTGGAGATCTGCTATGCAGCTGTGCCCTCATTAATTCACGTGCTTCCCTGCAGATGGACACACAAACTGTTTCCAGTGCAGGCTCTGCAAATTGCCATTGCACAAGTAAGCACAAAATCTTAATTTCTGGTTAAAGGGAGAACATATGGGCAGTATAAAATTGGAAAACTCTGACTCCAGTGACAGCAAGACATTTCTTTCTGCTTTTCTTGGCCTACTAATTCCTTTGGTTTCAACTAAAATCAACATCTCATTGATATTGATGAAATGGCTTCTGAAAAATTGGAAATTGGGATTATCTATCCTCACTCACATGGGAGTTGGAATCCTGAAAAATTCCTCTCTCCTCGGTTTTTTGTTTGAGTCGGAGTCTCAGTCTGTTGCCCAGGCTGGAATGCAGTGGCACGCTCATGGCTACCGCAGCCTCAACCTGCTGTTTCCCAAATATACTTTTCCATTCCATGTAAGTGAACCTCATACGTAGATCATTGGTTCTTTAGATATGTGTTTATAATGGATAAAGTTGAAAGTTAAACCCTATTTCTAATGGAGTTAGAATCTCAGTGAAAAAGAAATAGCTTTGTTTAGGTATAATGGACATACAATAAACTGTACATATTTAAAATGTACAATTTGATAAGTTTTGACATATGATACATTCATAAAACCACCACCACAATCATGACAGTGAACATACTACTCATCTTCCAAAATTTCCTCATGACCTTTTTTATACTATCCTTTCTGCATTACCTCATTCCACAGGACATCACTGATGTGCTTTCTGTAATAGGTGGGTTTGTTTTTTCTAGAGTCTTATATAAATGGAATCACATAGTATGCACTCTTTTTCTTTTGCCTGGATTTTTTCACTTGGCATAATTATTTTGAGGTTCATATATTTTGTTGTGCCAGTAGTTCATTCTTTTCTTTGCTGACTAGTCTCTGTTGCATAGATGTGCCACAGTTGGCTAATCTTCCCTTATGAATAGATATTGGGTTGAATCTAATTTTTGACCAGTATTAATAAAGCTGCTATGAGCATCAGGTATCAGGTAAAAGTCACATTCAAGGACATATGTTTTCTTTCTTCTTGAGTAAAAATATCTATGCGAGAGTAGCTAGATCATTCAACATTTTAATCAACTATCAACCTGTTTTCTAGAGCAGTTGCACCATTTTCTATTTTGACCAACATTGTGTAAGAGTTCTAGTTTCTCCACACTTGTTAAACTTGCTATGGTTGATCTTTTTAAATGTAGTCATTCCAGTGGGCTTGTCACTATGGTTTTAATGTACATTTCCTTAATGATATTCAGTATCTTCTCATGTGCTAATTTGCCATCCAAATACCTCCTTTGGTGATGTGTCTTTTCAAATGGTTTGCATATATTTTTTATTGGGGTTTTCATTTCTTTGTTGTTGCATTTTAAGTGTTCTTACATATATTTAGGATATGAGTTCTTTATCAGATATATGCTTTGCAAAACTTTTTTCCCAGTCTGTGGCTTATATTTTCATTTGCATAACAATTATACAGAGAGGGGAGAGAGAGAGAGAGAGAAAAGGAGAGATGGGGTCTCTCTTTGTTGCCCAGGCTAGTCCCAAAGTTCTAGCTTTAAGTAATTCTCCTGCCTTGGCATCCAAAAGTTCTAGTATTACAGGCATGAGCCATTGCACCCCGCCACAAGTGTCTTTTGAGGGGTAGAAGATTTCATTTCCTAAGAAGTCCAGTTTTTCACTGCTCTTTTGTGCTTTAGGGATTGTATCTAGGAAGTCTTTGCCTAATTCAAGTATGTAAAGATTTTCTCCTATAATTTTTTTCAAAACATTTAATAGTTGTAGGTTTTATATTTTAAAAAAATAGTTGCAGGTTAGTGATCCATTTTGAATTAGTTTTTTATACGATGCAAGAAATGGACCCAAGGTAATTTTGTTTCTGCATAACTCTATCCAGTTGTTACAGCATCATGTGTTAAAAAAGCAATCTTTCTCTTTTGCATTGTCTTTGCTCTTTTATTAAAATCTGCTGTCATATATGCATGAATTTATTTCTGGATCCTCTACTCTGTTTCGTTGATCTATTTAGCTGTCTTTTGCCAATGCCATGCTGTTTTGCTTATTGTATCTTTAAACTAATACTTGAAAATTTGACATTAACACTCTTTTTCTTTAATTTTTCATGGTTATTTTGGCTATTCAAATTCCCTTGCATTGTCATATGAATTTTTAGAATTAGTTAGTCAATTTCTACCAAGAAAATCTGTTAAGATTTGGATTTGGCATTGTTACAGTAGATCAATTGGGGGAGAATTAACAACTTAGCTATCTTCTAACCGATGAATATGGCTTACCTCCCCATTTGCTTAGGTCCTCTTTAATTTCTCTCAGCAGTACTTGGTAGTTTTCAGCACACAGACTTTTCACATCTTTTGTCAGATTTGCTTCTAAGTAGCTTATTATGTTTTGAGGCCATTTTATATTACACTTGAAAGCATTACAGTTTCTGATGGCTTTACAGAATAAAGTCCAGATGTTATATTAGCACGCATAGCCCTTTGTTCTCTACTCCCAGCTTTCTTTCCAGTAATCTGCTTTCCTCTATATTTGCTGCACTGCAGCTTCACTGAATTTCTTGTTGTTCCCTAATCAGAAGTCTGTTCAACCTTCTGTCCATGTGAGTAAAATGCCCTCCACTTGCAATGAACTTGATTGGTTCTATCCTGGAAAACACCCTTGGATCTCGCACAAATATTTCTTTTTGACAACTTTCTTTTTCCCCTAAGCAGTGGGACATGACCCTCCTTTATGCTTTAATATATTTTCTTCCATAAGACATATCACATTTATAAAGTATTATTATTGTTTACCTGGCTGGCTCCTTTCCCCATTAGAGTTTAAGTTGTTTGAGGGCAGAGATAGTGTCTTGTTTACCCTGGTGTCCTTAGTTCCTGGCAAAGTTTCTGCACTATAAAGAAGTCCAATAAATTGTTAAAAATATATATAAAGCAAAACACAAAAGTTAACCAGGTTGAAATCTAGCAATAAATTTGTGGAAAACTTCATTTTAAAAAGTAATGCTATAATTTCCAAGTATTCTTCTTTAAAAACCACTTTTTCTGTTATAGAAGTTATCTGTGTCTCTTGTAATGAATTGAACAAAACAGAAAAGTATATCATGAAATTATTTATTACCTAATCTTAATGCATATATACTTTATTTTTACACAACTAAGATCACACATGGAAAATTTTATATTCGAATTTTTATTTCCTTCATCATATTATAAGCATTTTCCAATGCATGCCCAAATTATTCATTACTATTTAAATTATGATATATGATTAAAGTGATGTTATTAAATCTGATTTGAGATAATTTACTAGAATATTCCCCTATTACAAGTCATTTCATTGTTGCTAAATTTTTTGTTTGTTATTAAAAGAAGCTGCAATATTCTTTTTTGGTGCATATAAATTATACAAGTATTTAAACATAATTTTAAAACAAAACTTATACTTTTAAAACTTTGCAATACAGATCATTTCCTTAGGATAAATCATAGAGCAAAATAACTGAGCAAATAATTGGTAGATATTTCAACAAATTGTTTTCTAGAAAAGATATACAAATTCTGACTTCCATCAGTAAAGCATGAGTATCAGTTTCACTGTATGTTTACCATCACTGAATATTATAGGTTTTTAAATGTTCAGAATTAAACATTTTTCACATGTTTATCAACAATTTGTCTCTCCTTTGTTTTCTCTGTGGGATAGTTATACTATTCTTTTCAATTACATGAATTATTTCAATGTTAAGTATATTAATTGTTTATCAGAAACACTTATGAAAACTATCTTTCCTATTTGTGGTTTGTAATCAATATTTATTTGTAGTGTTGCTTCTAGGTTAGGACCACAAATTTTGTGTGTTCTACCACTTCCTTGCTATTTGAAATTTAATAAATAACCTCTGTAAAAGTCCCCTTCTTATCTCTATTTCACAAAGTTGATGTGAGGATTAAATGAAGAGAGATATATAAAGTGCTTAATAAAATATTTGATGTCCATTAATGCTTACTAAGTAGTAGTATTTTCTATTCTCTTCTATGTATGTATGTATGTATGTATGTATTTGTTTGTTTGTTTATTTCAGTCAGGGTCTCATTCTGTTGCCCAGACTGGAGTGCAGTGGCACGAACACAGATCACTGCAGCTTTGACCAGCTGGGTTCAGGTGATTCTTCCACCTCAGTCTCCTGAGTAGATGGGACTACAGGCATGCGCTACCATGCCTAGTTAATTTTCTGAGTTTTGTAGAGACAAGGTTTCTCCATTTTGTCTGAGCTGGTCTTAAACTCCTGGGCTGAAGCAATTCTCCTGCCTTGGCTTCCCAAAATGTTGGGATTACAGGCGTGAGTCACTGTGATTGGCCAGTTTCTCTCCTTTTTAACCAGTTTCTTCTCTGTACATTTTTATGAAATACAATTAATGCTTCTCTTTATTTTAACTTATTTATTTATTTATATTTAACTCAGAAAACATTTTTTTTTTCAAACACTAGATAAATATGCTCTCTTCTACTTTCTGAGGTAAGAGGAAGTAAGTCAGGTCTTTTTACAGTTTGTGAGACTTGAGATAAATATTCTTCTAAAGAGAAGAAATTTCCAATGACCCTCTCTGCATTCTACAACTCAGTGTCAGTCATCTTATAACTAGGAAAAATTCTGCAAAGATTCTTGTTCATACACGGCATTCTCTTTGCATTCAGAGTCTGCAATTTTTGATCCCTTCCCTGACATTTGTAGGGTAAGAGGTTGCTGACACATCTCTAACTTAATGTAACTATTAACAATTATCATGCACACCAATTGTATTTGTCAATGATGAAGTGAATCACTGAATCTATTTTGACAGTATGTAGGGCTGCTTTGTAGCCTACTGAATGGCTCCAAGTTATTACTACTCTTATTCTTTTATTGTTATGATTGAGTTCTTAAAAGTATGCTTTAATTTTTTTTGTCTCATTCCTTATACTCAAGCTCTCTGTTATCAGGTTTTTTTTTGTTGTCAGTTTGCCGCCTTTAATATTTCCAGTTTCTAATGAATTGCTTCTAATTTGCTGTGAACGAGAAAGCAAATAATGCAGCTTTCTGCATTTTTGTGTCTAAAGTACAGACAGTAAAACTTAAATAAATATTTTAATAAGCATAGAGCTCCGGAAGTTTGGTTTACAGGTTATCTGTTTAGTCTATTCAAATGTATTTGGTACTTTCTGATATTTGCTGTATTTTAAAGTTAAAATTTCTAGATGAATGACTCCTGTGTATGTGAGATGTTACTGTATTGCTATCATACATACATGGTCAGATCTGACCATAACAACCGCAGTAGGATATATCTAGTTAAGCTACATTGTAAATGTGTCTCCATGAAAAGAAAGGGTACACTATATATTTTCTTAGGGGTGGCACACAAAAAGGAAATAATTTTTCATGATACCTTAACCGTATACTACTCTAACTTAGTTCAGGACTGAGACTTATAGACATTTTAGCTTTAAGTTATAACTTTCACCTAAGAAAAATAAACTACCCATTTTGAAATCTCTAAAAAAAATTGCAAAATATCCATCAATCAGAGTCTAAAATATTTATGATTTTTTTTATCTTTTGGAAACCTTTTGCCATAATTTTAAGCTACTATTTAAAATAGAGCAGTTTAAGCAGTCAACTCACTATTGCCTTTTTTTTCTCTACCAAGATAGCAGCTACACTTTTATACATCCTCATAAAATTTTATCATATAATCAGCATAAGGTCAGGAGAAGTTGAATCAAGTAATGAAACAGTTCTCAGGAGATGACTTATTTTAAAGGAAACATTCCCAATACTTTTTTAAAAATAGATTTTTTTCTTATTCATGGGATGATTCAGAAAGTTTTATGTTGAATAACATTCGAGATTACTGTGGAATATTTCTCTCTTACATCTTGTTTTCCAATAAGAAATCTTTTTTTATCATCAGGATATAATTTCTAATGAATTCATCAGGTGATAATATCTATACATATATTTTGATATCAGTAATTTGCAAATGCATGATTTTTTTTCATTTCTTAAAATGAACTGAGAAATTTGTTCTTCTGTTTTTAAACCAAATTTACTTTTAAACTATATTCTACAGGGTAATTCTTAAATGGAACCTTTGGATTAATTCAGTGTTTAGTTTTTTAGAGGAAAAATGTGAACATGGTAATGCTAAATAATACATTTCAAGGAAGTCATAGAAATTATGGTCAAGATTCAACTTTAAAATCCTTTACCTATATTATTTAGAGTAATAGAAACATCTTTCTATTACATTACTCTAAAACACTATCATAGTTTAAAGCTATTTGTATTTATCTTTAAAAAAATTTTTGCATTGTATAAAGTAGTTAAAAATATTGTTTCGATTTTTTTTACAAATTTCCTAAGTTTATTTACATTTCTTAATCACATACTAACTTTTCTTATAAAATAATTACAAACACATACAAAATCTAAGTGGTATAAAAGTACATAAGGAAAAAAGTTTAAAGCTCCTAGTTTCTTTAAATCACACAATTTCTAAGTTCAATGGATATATTGATAGTAAAAGAAGTCTTAGTCTAAAACCTTTTTGCATTAGCAGAGAATAATGAACTTGCTTTTTCACCAAAGAACAAAATGTTAGACTTGCAATTGGATGTCATCGAACCTGAGCAAATATGAGCATTTGAAATTTGTGCCTTGTAGCTGAAAAACAAGTCCACTTGAATGCCACAGGCTAAAGAATGAGAAATATAAAACAGAGAAATGACCTAGAGAAATGTAATATGATCTGTATCTTAGTGTATCTGGTTTGTTTAGAGATATCTATTCTTCCTATCTGTCTTTCTAATCTAGTGCTCTCTGTTTTTCTTTAATAATACTAAATCATGTTTTTCTGATCTCATGTGTTTCATTTATTATTTGTTACTGTTTATAAAGATACATATCAGAGCATGAAAGGAGTCAATTTAAAAATGTTAGAAGATAAAAACAACTCTGGGGTGTTATGACCCCAAAGCTCATAATCAGATTTCATTTGCTCTATTGAGCCAATGCACAGTCATGGAAGTGGGATGTCTACTCACATGTAGCTGTTCCAACGATGTTCTTGAAAACCTCCCTATTCAAAAGTACCATAATTACACTTCAGATGCAAAAAGAAAAGCAGGAAAACTATTTGAAATGTTTATGGCAGGAAAAACCTCTTAGTCATTAAGTGCCCAAATATTCAAACCAATAAGAAAAAAACAGGATCTGTACCAAATAGAAAATGTTTATAACAGTTCTGTGTTAAGATAGTGAAAAGTTGGCATCAACATTCACATGGTCCACTGATGGGGGATTGTCTAATGATTAATGACATAGTGATACTACAAAGTATTATGTAACCTTTTAAAGAAGGCTTTAGGAACATATTCAGTGTTGTAAAATCATATTAAGGTCAGCAGGATATGACTGTAGTCCATAGTTCCAGTTCCTAGCCAAATGGAATGTACTTTCTAAGAACAAAAAATGAATTGAACCAGAAATGAGAACCCTTGCTTCTGTGGAAAGTCTTTGGGTTAACCAAACCAAGAAAAAGTAAACCCTTGTGTGGTGATCATTAATGGTATTCACCACACATTTCAACTCCTAGACACCTGGTAGGATTGCACTTCCTTGATTCCTTGGAGTTAGAATTGATCATATGATTTGTTTTAGCCAATAACATATAAACAGAAGTGGTAGTGTCTCTTCCAGGAGAAAACTTTACAGCCTAGTGTGATACAGCTGTACTTTCTTTTTCCCTTTACTCTAATGGCTGGGAATATTCCAGGCAGTGACTATTCTGCCCTCCTGAATTTTGGAATGAAATAGCACATCCCAGGTTTGTAGCTCATCCTGGATGAATATATAACACACGAAAAATACATGTTTGTGATGTGAAGCCATTGAGAGTTGGGGATTGCATGTTACTGCTGTGTAACCCAGCCTATTTACTGATGCACCCTCCTTCTGAAGTAACTTGCTTAGTGTCTACTGGGATACACCTACCTGAGTCTTTATCCTTGCTACATCACTAAATAGCTCTGTGATCTTGAGTAAGTTATCTAAAGACACTCCTAAACTTCAGTTTCCTTGTCTGTATCAATATAATACAATTTCATAGGGATATTATAATGATTACCTAGAACAATACTTAGCCTGATACTTGGCACACAGTATACTTTCACTGGCCATCAGTTATTATTATCACTACCATAATGAGGAACAATTAAGAAACACCTCCCTCCCCAATACACACACACACACACACACACACACACACACACACACCACACTTTCCCTCCCTGCCCGTTCCCCCAGGAGTTGGTTGAAATGTGTGGGTGGGGAAGCGAATTCTATAAGAGACCTGAATCTAGATCCTAAGGCAAGACTACTTATTTGAATGACAAGATCAGATTCCATCCCACCACTTTCTCTGCAGAAGAGGTCACTGAAGAGGGCCTAGCTCTGGTCAAGCTATTACCAAAAGGAAAAAGACTTTGTATCCATCTCCAAGCATGCCCAACCCAAAGTAGATCTTGAGACTATTTCAGTGTGGTATCACAACTAACTAATCATGACCAGGGGATTAGGAAGCACATGCAAATAGTCCTCTCACCTTCCTTTACATTTCTCTTTGCCCAATATACCAGGAACTAGGATTATTTCATCTTCTTAAAGAGTGTGATGACAGGAGTGATCACATCATTCGTTCTCAATGGGTGGCCTGTGAGAAGAATGCGTAAGGTCCTTTGTCTGTAAGTCTAGCTTGCTTAGAAAGACATCTTGAACAGCACCAAACATTATCAGGGATTCTCTCCAATATACTGTCGATCTTCATTACTTATAGTTTTCGTATTTGTAAATTCGCCTACTCACTAAAATTTATTTGTAACCCCCAAATCAACAGTTGTGGTGCTTTCACAGTCACTCATGGACATTGCAGGGTGGCAGAAAATGTGAGTTGTTAGATGCGCATGTTGGCAACCGAGATTATCATCAAGGCAACCAACCCTCTGCTTTCTTGTTTCAGCCCTCAGACTATAAAAGAATGTCCTTTTTGCAGTCTATTTAGTACCACTTTTTTTGTTGCATTTTTGTGCTTTTTGTTGGTGATTTTGCTGTTTAGAATGACCCCAAACACAGAGCTACTGAAGTGCTATCTGGTGTTCCTAAGTGCAAGAAGACTGTGATGTGCCTTACAGGAAAAATATGTGTTAGAGAAGCTTCCTTCAGGCACTAGTTATCATGCTGGTGGTTGTGAGTTCAATGACAATGAATCACAGTATATCCTAATAAGGTGATTTTAAACTGAAATACACATAAACCAAGGTTATGTATTGATTGGTTGATGAAAACTTCAGGACCAGAGTCTCACAGGAACCTAACCTGTATTTGTCCTAGGGAAATAGCTCCATGTGTTCTCTAATTCAGTGTTCTTGGTGACTTCACGGAACATAATTACTGCAAATAATGAGAATTGATTGCAGCTTTTTTCAAGTTTCTGTTAAATCATTTGAGAAGGCATATAAAAATGATGAAAAAAATGGCAACAGAATACGGAATTAAGGCTAACATTTAACTATTTTCTTTTCTTTTCTTTTTTTTTGAAAGCAGAATTTACCAAGAGAACAGAAAAGCTCCCACAGTGGGAGGGGTCCTGAGAGGGTTGCCCCATTTAACCATTTTCTAGGGTATACAGAGTCACATTTTGAAGTCCTCTCTGAACTGAGGTCAGACCACTTTCATACTCTATTAAAATTCTTACTCTGTCAATAGGTACAGAGAGACCAAAGCATTGATCTGAATACCTATATCTACTTATATCTTTATCTTCAGCTATATCTACATTTATATCTATATATCTCTGTATGGAGATTTATAATGAAGAAATTGTGATTATGGAGACTGGGAAGTCCTATGATCTGCCATTGCAAGCTGAAAACCCAGGAAAGCTAGTGGGATAATTCAGTCCAAATCCAAAGGATTGAAAATCAGGGGAGCAGACGGTGTAAGTCCCAGTGTGAAGATGAGATAAGATGTCCCCAGCTCAAGCAGTGAGGCAGGAACAAAGGAGGGGGAGGAGCAAATTCCCTTTTCCGCTGTCTTTTGTTTTATTTGGGCTCAGTGGATTGGTTAATGCCCATTCACATTGGAGAAGGTGATCTGCTATACTGAGTCCATAAATTTAAATGTTAATCACATTTGAAAACCATCTCACAGACACACCCAGAATAATGTTTAATCTGGGCACCCTATGGTCAGTTAAGTTGACACAAAAAATTTACCGTTGCAAGTGATAAGTTGTAGGTAATATATTTTTGCATTTCAGAGTTCCTGAGGATCTAGCCCCATAAATACCTCTTCTACTTAACACTGAACATCCCCTGACTGATGATCAGTCAATGAAGAAAGCTCTTACTGCATAATGCACAGCTCAATTTGCACAGACACCAGGTATCTCTCAGGCAGTAATTTACTTGCCAACAAATTGTAGTCACAAGCAAGAGCTATTTTGCCATGAGACAGTAGTTGTGCATTGCAGAGGTCTTTTTCTTTCTTTCTTTCTCGAATCCAGTGGCCCTATTATGATTATTTATTGGGGTTTGCCTTAGCATGCACACTGCACTTGGTCTGGTACAAAGAGATCAAGCACTCTAAGGTTCTGAGTCACAGGGAATGGACAGCAGGCTGGGTTATCTCAAGAGCTTTCCACAGCTCCTGGCTTCTTTGAAGTAAAGAGTCAGGTGGAACACAAAGCCGTTTGTGCTATCAGAGATGTCACTTCACTTCTCTAAGGACTCAAATCTTTACCAGTGAACACATGCAAGACCCCTTCTGTCATGTTTCTCACCCACTTACTTCAGTTATGCAAGGGACTCAAGTCTCCCACATCTTTCCTAGTCTTCTGGACCCAATATGGTCCTGCATATCCTCTAACCTGACCCATCTCCACACAGTCCCAGCATTTGAAACTCTTCCACTGTGTCCCTGGAATTCACAATCATGCACAAAAATCCCATATGACCTCAACCACATTTTCAAACGTTTTTACTTTTTCATTTTAAGTGAAATCTGACTCCTACCCAGGACACTGTTTCTCTGTGGCCCTCAGAAGGTGGCTGTTTTCTCTTTTACATTCCTTGTACTCCTATGCCTCTTTGATTTTCTCTAATCTTTCTTTCTTCATCCTCCCTAATGATCTATATGCACCAATTTTAAACTCATGCCATCATCTGCATTTATGTCACATACTAGCCCCCCTCAGTTACAGACTTCCGGGTTTATCCTATTTCTTGAGGATTTTAGCTTCTTGATCTCTGTGCTGTCTCTATCTGTGCTGTCTCTGTGCTGTCTCTATCAATACTCCTTTAATAATTTGTAGTGATTTTAGTATATCATCTCCTTACAATAGTCTGACCTTTCACTACCTTGATTTCCTTTCCATGAATGATCATATTTTTCCCCTCACACCCTGGAATCATACCTTAAACTTTTCCATTACCAGTAAAGGCACAGCCTGTATAATCTCAGTTTCAGGGATTCCAGCGTCTTACCACAACCTTCCATTTTGTAGCCCATATTTTTTAGGACCCTACATCCATCAATCCTTCAACCACCTTGGGTCCCACAATTCACTACCCTACTATCCCTTTAATGTCTTTCACCCCCTCTGGTATCTACCTTCCTTCTTAACCAGTCTGGATTCCATGATGCAACACTGAAACTCCATTGCTTACATCTTCAGCAATCATGTCCTTCATCCTTCCCCTAGTCTCACTGTCCTTGCTAGCAAAATCTCAAACTTGGTTAAATCAAAACTTGGACTATTCATGGCCTGTACTTGTGCTGCTGAACCTAACTGGAGAAAAATACCCAACAGTGATAAGTGGACCAACCTCAAAAATTACCTGGAAATGCTATATTTTTTTGTGTAGGACTCTCTTTCCTTCTCCCTCTCTTTCCTCTCTGATGATAATTTTATATTTAATCATCTCTTCTTTTGACACCTCTTTAGCATCTCAGTTTTTCAGTTGATCTTACTTCCTCTCTCACTGCCAAAATAGAAACAATCAGAAGAGGGCTTCCACAAGCTTCCACCCTGCCTTACCTCTGTTACCTGAAAAAAAAGGGAGGTGGGGTTCGTTGACCTGGTGAGTAACAAAAGATTCTTCATGAGAACAAAGGTTTTTTGTTTTTTTAAACCAAGAGGAGTTTTGTTACTTGTTACAAGGAAGGAGAACACTGGAGTTTTCCCCAATGCAGCATCTTCTCAAGGGAGAGTGACAGGAGGGTTTTGTGGGGTGATAGATTGGGGAAAGGGTGTTTTATCACATGAAGGGGAGGGGTCCTAGTGGTACAGACGTAGTGAGTCATTATGCCAGCACAGAGGTTGCATGTTATGATACTAAAGCTATAGCTCTTCCTGGGATGGAGACTTTAGTTTAATAATGAGGAAAGTCTACTCAAGATTCATCTATAAGTTGCTGGGGTCTGTGAGGAGCTACTTCCAACTGACTAGGAGACTGCATTCTACTCAGTGTTTGGGAAAAACAGGCTGCAAGGCAGGAGGCTATAAAACAGGTTGATAGCTCAAGTCAATTAAATTTCGATAGTCCCTGGAGACTCTTCCTGCCTGTCCCCACCTCCTGTTTCCATGGGTGAATTGTCTGCTCTTACCTAAATCAACACCTCTGCTTGTTTACTGGATTCTATCTCTTCCAACAACCACTTCTTTCTCCTTTAAAAAGAGAGACCCTTTCTACACTTCTGCGCACCTTACTCCAAATACCCATTTCTCCGTTCCCCTTCGCAGCAAAACTCCTTGGAAGAATTGAATCTCCTTGCTGCCTTCACTTCCTCTCTTCCTCTGTCTTTCCATATTGCTTGAAAAATCCTCCAAGGCTAAAATTCAGTTACAGAAAAGGAGAAAGTGGGTGAGAAAAGAAAGAAGTGATATAGACAAAGCATTTTTGAGTCACACTTTTCACTGGGTCCCTGTTCTTTAAATTCAATTCTAATAAATAACCAGCTGCCTGCTTCACCCCCTCCCACATCTTCCTTCCCCACTTTCTTACCATTGAGAGAATCCTTATGTCAATGCCTGAGTCAGAGTCTTAAGGCTGCCGACCTAAACCTTTCAGCTTGGACAGAACCAGAAGCAGACTCTAAGCAAACAATAAATCCCACGTAACATATTTCTCCAAGCTTCTGTTTCCTTTTGGTCATGAGGAAAATTATGAAGTCATACAAATTCAGTTTGGGGCAAATAACAATTATTTGCCCTACAAAATTAAACAAGCATAGAATAGACTGAAAGTACAAATTGTTCCTTATTTATTTGTGAGATTTTTGAATTGCACTGCTTCTTAGCTGCAAAAAGCTATGAGAATTCAATGGGTAATTCAGCAGGGTGCATTTTAAAATTAAAGACTAACAAATATTTTGCCAAAGCTGTCTTTGTGTGATTAAATACTTCCACTATTTAAGCTGAATGGACTGTATAGGTAGTTGTATTCTCTAACACCATGCATTTTTATGTGCATTGGCGCTAAAGCTAGAAATCAAAGCAAACACACACTTTCTTGAACTGGAAACACTTTCACACTTATTCCTAAAATTCTACAGGTTTAACTTAATATGATTTGCAAATTACTATGCCTAATGAATTATGCATCTTCTTTATAAAGCCTTTGAGTAACAAATAGATTCTCTTCTCAAGGTCCTTTAAGATGACTCTGAAGCCACCCTTGAATACTTATTTTTAGTCTGTCTAATCTTGAATGATGAAATATTTGAAAACATCTAATCATAACATACGGAAAACTTTCTGAGATGAATTTGCAGAATCACGTGTTTCAAAAAGTTCAACTCATGTGTCCTGACTTTTGGTTGAAAGAGAAAGGAAACAAGGAGTCACATGTTAATTAGAATTCTTGGTCTGAATGTGTAATACATCATTTTTTTCTGGATCAATCATTAATTTTTATCAAAGAGTCAACTCTGACACAAATTGGGATATATCATTTCAAAAGGGATAGCAAGAAACAGGCTTTCCCAGAAATGAAAGACGATCTATATGTCTTCCAGAGGCCACTTGCTTTAGAGGAATTTATCTTATTGATTCTCATCTTTCCATGTCTAAATTTCTGGGCTTGCATCCCAGAGTTTCTGCCCCATCACAGAAGAGAGAGTTATCACCATTAAATGTCTCAAAATGCCTTTGAATTTTCAAGGCTCACCCCCTGTTCTGGGCAACCATGCTAAGGACACTTACAGAGAAATGCATTTATCATCAGGTTGCATCAGGTCTATTCATCCATCTCACTAATAGGTAATTACCTAGTACTTTTAGCTAATAGGCGATTAGATATCATTAGGCCACACCAGTCCCATTACCGCTGTGAAGTAAAAATGTGTAGCTATGTTATTTATTAATGTATTCATTCATTTCTCTATTTACTCAACAAATATTTGTTGAGATTGTCAGATTCTGTATCAAGCACTAATGACACACGTGGTCAAGAGAGAGCTGGTATCCTGAAGGAACTCATATTTAGTGGGAGAAACATAAGTAAATAAACAATACAACACAACCTGGTTAGAGGCTATTGTGATGCTGTATATGGATGTCTTGTCCTAGTCCTGGCTTAAATCCTTTTGGAATGAATATCTGTCTTTTCTTTTGTCAACCCAACACCTGAAATCTTTCTGGTATGGCTCTCAGTTGGAGAGACAGCCCCTTTCCCACTGTAGAAGTTAAATATGCTGGATCTTTCCTTTCCCAGGCTCCCTTGCAGTTAAGTTGCAAGTATATCACTTAGGTCCCTCCAGTTGAATCCCTTTGTCATTTACTTTAAGGTGGGAGCTGTGTGGTGACAGTGGGTAGAGTGGTAGCATAGAGTGGTTAGTGCTGGGGACATTGGGATTGCAGCAGCAATATTTTCCCCAAACCTGTTCAGTAGTGTTCCTGGCTGCATAGCCTTGAGCGCAGATCTTCAGTCTTCTTAGCGGTTCTGTAGACTATCTACTATTCTTCTAACATCGTTTCTGCATCCATCAGGCAGATATCTGAAATTTTAAATGTGTTGACAAATCAAACAATCTTATTATTTTTATTATTATTGTTGTTGTTGCTGTTGTTGTTGGCGGGGATGGAGGGAGGAGGGATTGCTTGTTTTGTTCTGAAGGGAATGACCTAGATGCCAAGTCAATAGGAAGCGATTACATTATGACTCTATTTAGAACTTGACTTAATTAAGGTTCATCCAGGGACTTACTTGGATTCTTGACCTTATGGTGCTAGCTCTTGTAACCATGAAATTTTAAGCCATGTTTATCAGAAATGTCCACAGGTTTTAAAAGTAGTGCTAATTTTGATCAAAAGAACTTAGTATGCTCTAAAATATTGACAGCTAACTATTGTTTTTCAACATTTTTTGAAAGAACAGTGTGATACTCTTTACTATACACCAGGTTTATTATTTTGTATTTTTTTGGCTCTCTCAAAAAGATGTTTGATTTTGGTTCATTTTTTTAAATGTAAACTTTCAACAACTGTTTTATCATTTTATATAATTTTAAAAATAATCATGTTTGAGCATCAATGTTGAACAGAACATAGCACAAATAATAAAAGTTCATTTAAAATTTATTTAAAATAACTCAAGAGTAGGTTCATAGAGAACTGGCCAAAAAAAGGTGATTCTAAATAAATAATATTCCACAGAAATGTTGGACTATTAATATAATTTCAATAAATTATATCTAAAACTGCAATCATCTAATTTGGACAGCTATGTGTTGAATTATGGTTCTCATTACTGCACAATTAATATCAGTATTGATGCTTAATTTTATTTTTTTACTTGGTGAAGAGGGGACTTAATATAAGGCAAAAATGTTCGTGTTCGTAAATGTGAGAATTATTTTTATAAGGGGAGAAACTAACTCATTGTCTGAAAATAGTAACTTTTTTTAACCTTCTTTCTGTATACAGTCTCTGAAAGAAATGCTAACAAAAGGTTACTCAAATGCATTTTTCCTGTTCTTCAAGCTATTCCATTATTTCTTTTTTTTCCCTAATGTTTTATTGTGGCAAAATACACATAATATGAAATTTACCATGTTGGCCAGTTTTAAGTATACGTGGTGTTAAATATGGTTACATATGGTTACATGACAAGTCACCACCATTTAACTCCAGGACTCTTTTTATCTTGTAAAACTGAAATTCTATATCTCCATAATCCCCATATCCTTCTTTCCCCAGACCTTGGCAATCACCATTCTATTTTCTGTCCCTATGCTTTTGACTGCTCTAGTAGCTCATTTGAGTGTAATCATATAGTATTTGTCTTATTGTGATTGTCTTATTTCACTTAGCGTAATGTCAATATTTTCTTCCTTTTCAATACTGAATAATATACCATTGTATGCATATACCACATTTTACTCATCCATTCATCTGTCAATGTACTCTTGGCTTGCTTCCATGTTTTAGCTGCTTAGAATCTGAGTATACAAATATATCCATGAGGTTCTTCTTTCATTTCTTTTGGTTATATACCCCAAATTTGGATTGCTGGTTCATATGGAAAATATATTTTTATTTTTTTGAATATTGCTTTACACAGTGGCTGTACCATTTTACACTCTTGCCAACAGTGCACAAAAATTGTAATTACTTCACATCCTCACTAACACCTGTTATTTTCTGTTTTTGTTTGTTTATTTTTTTAAGTCGCCAGGGTCCTAGTGGGCATGAAGTAATATCTCATTGTAGTTTAAATTCGAATTTTCCTAATGATTAGTAATGTTGGAATTTTTTTCATGTGCTTATTGGCCCTTATAGATCTTCTTTGGAGAGATGGCTATTCAATTATTTTGCCCATTTTTAAATTTGTCAGCTTTGCTGTTGAGTTTTAGAAGTTGTTTATATACTCTGGGTTTTAATCCCTTATCTCATATATGATTTGCAAATATTTTCTCTCCTTCTGTGGGTGGCTGTTTACTGTTGCTATTGCTTTGATGTAAAATTGTTTTTAACTTTCACAAAGTCCAATTTGTCTATTTTTTTTCCTTTGCTGTCTTTGCCACTGATGTCAAGTCCAAAAAAAATCATTCTCAAATTCAACATTATGAAGTTTTTTTGTTTGTTTGTTTTGTTTTTGAGTTGGAGTCTCACTCTGTTGCCCAGACTAGAGTGCAGTGGCCGCTCCCGGTCACCGCAGCCTCGACCTGCTGGGCTCCGGCCATCCTTCCATCTCAGCCTTCCAAGTAGCCGGAATTACAGGCATGCGTTACCACGCCTGGCTGATTTTTTGATTTATTGTAGAGATGAGGTCTCGCTACCCAGGCGGGTCTCGAACCCGCGGACTCAGGCAATCCACTCACCTCAGCCTCCCAAAAGCGCGGGGTTACAGGCTGAGCCACCGAACCCAGCAACATTATGAAGTTTTATCCTAGGTTTTCTTCTATTAATGTTATCGTTTTAGCTCTTACATTTAGGTCTATGATTCATTTTGAGTTAATATTTGTCTGTAGTGTTCGGTAAAGTTGCAACATCACTCTTTTGCATTTGGATATCTAGTTTTCCTAGCACCATTTGTTGAAAATACTTTCCTTTCCACATGGAACAGTATTAGCATTCTTGTCAAAAATCATTTGACTATATATATGAAGATTTATTTCTGGGCTCTCTATTCCATTGATTGTCTGTCTTTATGCCAATACCACACTATATTGATTACTGTGCTTTGTGGTAAGTTTTAAAATAAGGAAGTGCAGGTCTTCTAGCTTTGTTCTTTTTATATATTGTTTTTGGCTATTTTGAATCCCCTGAGATTCCATACAAATTTTAGGATGGGTTTTTCCTGCTTTTGCAAGAAACATCATTTGAATTTTGACTAGGAATTGCATTGAATCTATAGATCACTTTGGGTAACATTGACATTTTAAAAATATTAAATCTTCCAAATCATGAATATGGGATGAACTTCCATTTACTTATACCTTATTTAATTTTCTTCAGTAATGTATGAAACATAAAAGTTTACAGGGTACAATTATTTCACTTTCTTGGATAAGTTAATTTCTAAGAATTTTATTCTTTTTGATGCTATTGTAAATGGAATAATTCCTTTTCTGATTGTTCTTTGTTAGTGTACAGAAATAAAACTGACTTTTGTGGGTTGACTTTGCATCCTACTACTTTGCTGAATTAATTTATTATTTCTAACAGGATTTTTGCTAGAATCTTCAGGATTTTCTACATATAAGAAACAATAGACACTGGAGGCATCAATAAGTAGGGAAAGAGGGTAAGGGTTCATAAACTACATATAGGGCACAATGGTCACTATCTGGGGAATGGACCACCTGAAACCCAATCCCTACCACTATACAGTATGTCCATGTCATAAATATGTATGTGTAACCCCAGAATCTAAAATAAAAATAAAATAAATAATAAAACAGATATCTTCTGTAAAAAGAGGCCATTTTGCTTCTTTCCATTTTGGATGCTTTAATTCTTTTTCTTGCTAAAATGCTCTGTCTAGAATTTCTAGCACTATGTTGAATAGAAGGAGCCAAAGCAGACAGCCTTGCTTTGTTTTTGATCTTAGAGGAAAAAAATTAACGTAGACTATGGCATTTGTTGTGGGTTTCTCATATATGGATTTTATTATGTCAAGGCAATTGCTAAGTTCCTAGTTTAAGTTTTTTTTTTATCATCAAAGTGTGTTTTATTTTGTCAAGTGCTTTTTGCTGTATCAACCAAGATGATATATGTCTTTTCTCTTCATTCTGGTAATGATTGTATTACATTAAATTTTATAAGTTGAAACATCCTTGCATTTCAGGATTAAATCCCACTTGGCCATGGTGTACATTCCTTTGAATATTGCTGCTCAATTTGGTTTGCTAGTATTTTGCTAAGGATCTTTGCATCAGTGTTCATAAGGATATTGGTGTGTGGTTTTCTTTTCTTGTAGTGCCTTTGTCTGGCATTGGTATCAGGGTAACACTTGCCTCATGAAATGACTTGAGGAGTGACCCTCCTCTTGAATTTTTTAGAAAGGTTTGAGAGAATTCAGCATTAGTTCTTATTTATTTATTTATTTATTTATTTATTTGAGTTGGAGTCTCACTCTGTCACCCAGGCTGAAGTGCAATAGTGCAGTCATGGCCACCCCAGCATCGACCTGATGGTCTCCGGTGATCCTTCCACCTCAGTCTTCCAAGTAGCTGGAACTACAGGCACATGCTACCACACCCAGCTAATTTTTGATATATTGTAGAGACGAGGTCTCACCAAATTGCCCAGGCTGGTTGTGAACCCTTGGGCTCAGCCAATCCTCTTGCCTTGGATTGAGTCACTGCACCCAGCTGGCATTAGTTCTTTAAATGTTTGGAAGAATTTTCCAGCCATCATTTTCAGGAATTTTCCTTGTCAGATTTTTGAATACTAATTAAATCTCCTTACTAGTTGCAGGTCTATTTAGATTTTCTACTTCTTCATGATTTAGTGTTGGTAGGTTTTGTATTTGTAGAAATATGTCCAATGTGCTTTCATGCAATTGTTCATAACACTGTCTTATAGAATTCTTTTATTTCTGCAGAATTTCTGTGCTTTCGCTGCTTTCACTGCTAATTTAGTAATTTGAGTCTTCTTTTTTCTTTCTTCATCCATCTAACTAAAAGGTGTGTCAGTTTAGTCGGTCTTTTCAAATAACCAAGTTTTGGTTTCATTGATTTTCTGTATTGGCTTTCTGTTGTCTATTTCATTGATCTCTGTTCTAACCTTTAGTATTTCCTTCCTTCTGCTAGCTTTGGGTTTAGTTTGCTCCTCTTTGTTCAGTTCCTTAAATTGTAAAGTTAGGTTGTTTATTTGATACCTTTCTTGTTATTATTATCATTATTATTATTGAATTGGAATCTCTCTCTATCACCCAGACTAGAGTGCAGTGGCACACTCATGGCCACCCCAGCGTTGGCCTGCTGGGCTCTGGCGATCTTTCCGCATCAGCCTTCCAAGCAGCTGGAACTACAGGTGCATGCTACCACACCTGGCTAAATTTTGGTTTATTGTAGAGACAAGGTCAAGCCAAGTTGCCCGGATTGGTCTTGAACCTGCGGGTTTAGGCAGGTTAAGGCAATTCACTTGCCTCGGCCTCCCAAAGTGCTAGGATTTCAAGCTGAGCCACTGAGCCTAGTCTCTTTTTTTTTATAGTAAGCATTTATAGATATAAATATTCCCCTTCCTACTGCTTTTTCTATGTCCCATGTGTTTTGGTATGTATATTTATTTATGTTGTTGTTTACATTGTTGTTATTTACATACATATCTTCTAATTTATCTTGTAATTTTTTTGATTGGTTTTGATTTGTATTGGTTATTTAAGAGTATATTATTAGTTTATACAATTTTGTGAATTTTACAGTTTTCCTTTTGCTATTGACTTTTATCTTGCTATGGTCAGAGAAAGTACTTTGTGTAATATCTACTTTTTAAAATTGATTGAGACTTAATTTGTGATGTAATATATGATCTATCCTTGAGGATGTCCCTTGTGAACTTGAGAAGAATGTGTATGCTGTTGTTTTGGGTAGCGTGTTCTATATATGCCTGTTAGATTTTGTTGGCTTATTTTATTTAGTCCTTTATTTTCTTACTTATCTTCTGCCTGGTTTTTCTATCTATTATTGAGTATGAGGCATTGTTGCCTTCACTTATTATTATAGAATCACCTATTTCTTCCTTTTATTTTTTCACTTTTGCTTTATTTATTTTGATAGTATTAGGTATGCAAATGTTTTTAATTTTTATATCTTCTTGTTTTGAAACTTCCATTAATATATAGTGTCCTCCTTTGGCATGTGTTTTTCTAATTTAAAGTCTATTTTATCTGATAATAGTATAGCTATCATGCTCTTTTTTAGCTACATTTGAATGGACTAACTTTTTCCATGTTTTCGTTTTCAATCTATTTGTGCCTTTGGATCTAAAGTAAGTCTCCTATAAACAGTATATAGTTGGATCATTTTTAAAAAGTATCTGTCAATATCTTTTTACTTGAGAGTTTAATTCATTTATGTTTATAGCAGGGACTTCTGCCATTTGCTAATTTTTTCTATAGTTTGTATAGCATTTTCCTCCTCATTTCATGCATTGCTTCATTTTTTTGTGTTTAGCTGATTTTTGGTAGCAAGACATTTAAATTCATTTCTCATTTTCTTTTGTGTATATTTTATAGTTATTTTCTTTGTGGTTATCATAGAGATTGCATTTAACATCCAGAAGCTATGACACCCTAATGTGGATTTATGCAAGTTTAACATCAATAATTTGCAAAAACTCTTCTTTACAGATTTGTTTCTATCCCTTTCAGTTTTTGGTATCACAAAATTACATCATTATACCTTGTGTGCACAAACAGATACTTTAAAAATTGCTCTAGTCTTTTACTTTATGTAGAAAACAAAATGTGGCATTATGAATGAAAGTTAAAATAATACCAGTTTGCTACTAATAATTGTTTTAAATATATATTTGTCTTTTAAATCATGTAGGAAATAAACATTGGAGTTATTAACGTCTGACAGTCTGACTACTGTCAGACTGAAAAACATCTTATCTTAAAGATGGTTAAAAAGAACTAGAGGGAGATGGAGAGAAAGTCAAGAAATAGATGAATGAATAAATGGAAATGTCAATAAAAAGATAGAAAACCTAATAATAAAATTAGTTCATACAATTGCTTATGTATTTGCCTTTATGTGATCTTCTTGTCTTCATATGACTTCCTGTTGCCATCTAGTACCCTTTTATTTCCCCCTGCAGGACTCCCTTGAGCTTTTACTTTGGGGTAGGTGTAGTGGTAGCAAACTCCAGCTTTTGTTTATCTGGGAATATCTTGATTTATCCTCCACTTTGAAGAACAGTTTTGTTGAACATGGGATTCTTGGTTGACATTTCTTTCTGACTATATATGTTCACTGCCTTTGGGCCTTCAAAGTTTCTGATGAGAAGTCTGCTGATAATTATATTGAGAATCCCTTATATGTGATGAGCTGCTTTTCTCTTGCTGTTTTCAAGATTATCTTTTTGCCTTTTGAAAGTTTTATATTAATGTGTTTTGGTGGGGATTTATTGGGATTTATATTATTTGGAGTTTGATGCACTTTTTGTGTGTTTATATTCATGTCTCTCACCAAATTCAAAATTTTTTAGCCATTATTTCTTCAAATATTCTCTCAGTTCCTTTCTCTTTTTGTTTTCCTTTGGGACTTCCACAATGTGTATGCTGGTCAGCTCTGTTCACTCTTCTTTAATCTTTTTATTCTTTTTTTCAGACATCATAATTTCCATTCTGTCTTCACATTTGCTGATTATTGCTGCTGCCTGAAAATTCCTCCAGTACGTTTTTCATTACAGTTGTTGTACATTTTAGCTCTAGGATTTTCTTTTGGTTTCTTTTTTAGGTTTTCTATCTCTATATTTCCAGTAGTTCATTTATCTGTTTCTTGACTTTCCATCTCCCTTTAGTTCTTTTTAAGCATCTTTAAGATAAGATGTTTTTAAATCTGAGAGTTGTTTTAAGATAGTTGTTTTAGGGAGTGTTGGGAAGATAGTGGCCGACCCAGTCAGACTATGCAAGTCCTAGTGTGAGTGAGTGAGTGTATGGAAAACTTTGTGTGTGTGTCAGTGAGTATGTGGGTATGTGAGTGGCTAACTGAGGGAGGGCTTCAGAGCAAGCAGTCAGGGCTTTCCTGGTACAGTGGCTGGTGCCGCAGCTGCTTAGCTTGGACCCCAGCTATTCCCTGGATGCAGAAGCTGAGTGCCATTTTAAAAAAATCAACCAAACCCTTCCTGGGAAGAAGATGCTGGGAGAGACTGACCAAGTGAGGGCTCATGAACAAGTGACCAGGGACCTCCTGGTGAAGCAACTGGTGCTGCAACTGCTTTGCTTGGTCCCTAGCACTTCCCAGGTCACAGAAGCTAAGCACCATTTTTTTTTTAACCGACAAAAGTTTTCCTGCAAAGAAGTGGCAGGGAGAGACTACTGGTTCCAGGTTCTGCCTCACCACTGCAGTGGGAGAGACTGTTGGCTCCAGGCTTTGCCTTACCACTTCAGTGCCTAGCCGGACACTGACCGCATGGACTGCAGAGGGAGCCCAGAGGCAGAATCCCACTGGAGAAGACAAAAGAGGCACCCCACCACCATCTTGAAAATAGGGCAGGAAAGTGCTCTGACTTGCCCACCATGGAGCAACAGACCCGATCTCTGTGACCGGCAGGTCAACTGGGTTGACTGTGACCCAGAAGGAATATCCTGAAAGCACAAACTTTGGAGGGACAGGACAAGTGCTGAGTCTCAAGCTCCCCACTCCCTACTCTAATTCAGCTACTGGACAAAGGGTGTGGCCAGAAAAGGATGAAAAAGATCTCCAAAGAGATCAGTGGTGAGTTCAGGGCTGACTCAACCCCCCTCCTCCCCAGCAATCCTCTGAATGTCAGGCCCACACAGCTGGGACATGACAGAAGGACAAACCCAGGTGGAGCCTGGTTGTCACCCTCAATAGAACTCCATTCCAGGATAGGCTTGGCTGGGTCACCCCCATGAGTACATATCTAGGGAAGAGACAATCTGTACCTCTCCACTGGAGGGGATCCTCCTGACCATACAAGAGTGGGAGGGGAGGACTGCAGCCCCACTCACCCCACTGCCCCTCCTCATTCGGGGCTCTGGACATTAGAGACAGAGTGAAAGAGGCAGAAACTCTGCAGAGCAGCAGACAAGAGAAATAATTACAGAATCTGGCACAAGAGGCAGGGGTTTTTTTTGTTTCTTTAAAAAATTTTTTTTGCCTTTTTGTTAGTTTTTCTATTTTTAAAAAATATTTTTCCTATGTGCATAAATGTGTATGTGAGGGTTTGATCTGCATCCCCTACTTTTTTCTTTTTCTTTCTTCTTTTATTTTTTTGTCTTCTTTTTTTCTGTGTATGAGAAAGATTGAGTGTTCACCTTTCAGTTTATTATGTTTTTGGTCCTTTTTGTTGGTTTGTTTTTGCTCTTTTGTTCTTCTCTTTTTTATAGTTTAAGGTGGGTATGAATATGTGTGTGAGGGTCCAATTTGAATTCCTATTTTTTATTAATTTTGCTTGTTTGTTTTTCTTTCCTGTCTTTCTCTTTTTCTTCCCCATTCATTTTGTGCTAGTTGTGTGTGTGTGTGTGTGTGTGTGTGTGTGTGTGTGTGTGTGTGTGTTTAGTTTTCCCAGTTTTTTGATGCTGTTGTTTTTTGTTTTGTTTCATCATGTTGCTATTCTAGTTTTTTTGGTGTGTGTGTGTGTGTGTGTGTGTGTGTGTGTGTGTGTGTGTTAAATTGTTTTATGCTTTGGTTTCTGTTTTTATTGTTCTGTGTTTTTTTTTTTTCTTTTTTGGTCCATCTTATTTTGTTCTATTTTTTATCTGTTCTTCTCATTGCTGCTACTGTATCTTGGACCCAGGGGGTACACACACTTACCCATTGCATTGTCATATAGAATGGTGATGAGGAATGGGTCTCAGGGAGCACATACCACAGTCAGTGAAAATTGTGATTTGCAAGTAGTTTCTGAATCCTAGCTCCCTATCCTCTACTTGTTTAACTTTCAAAACTATGAGACAGCAAAACTGTTCTGTTCCACAGTTCTGTTCCAAAATAGAACAAATCCAGTGCCTGGATCAGGGAAGGGCTGAGCAAACATCAGAATTGAAAGCCTTTTCCTCTGCCACTGAATAACAGAACTAAAGAGAAAAGCAAGAGACCTATCATAAATGAGGAAAAACCAGCAGAAGACCACAGGTAATTTCAAGTGTAACAAAGAAAAAATGCTTGAAAAATCAGACCTAGGAACTCTACAATGGAAGTCACTGACGACTTGCACCAGAATATGACAGGGATTAGGGAATGGGTAGAAAGAGTAAATAAGACTCAAGAAAGACAAGATGCAACACTGAAAGAACTTGTCACAGAGATTTTTGGCCATAAGATAGTTGTCTTAAAGTATGTCTAGCAGATCTGCCATCAAATCTATTTTTAGGCCCGGTTTCAATTGTTATATTTTCTTTGAATAGGTCATACTTTCCTGTTTCTATGTAGGCCATGTGATTTTTGCTTTTGTTGAAAACTGCATATTTGAATCTAGTAATGTGATAACTCTAGGAATCCAGTTTTTTTATTCCCAAGGTTTGCCATTTTTGTTATTATTATTTTTTATTGTTATAGCTTCCTCTGTACCAGTATTCAGCCTCAGGAGTAAACTTAAGATCTCCTCAAGCCTGAGCCTATCTCTGGGCATTCATAATCACTTTTTAATTTCCTCCATATAAGTAGTTGCTTTTGAATGTCCTAGTTTTTAATGCCTGGCTCTCAAAAGTGAAAAAAGAGAAAAATATAGGAGACAGGGAGTAGGTGCTGGCTCTTTAAGTTCCCTGTAAATCACTTTAGCAGAAGAAGGAAGTACTTGTCACAATGGGAGAAGGTGTAATAACAGGGACTGCTTTCCTTATTGTCTACACTAGTGTGATCAGAGCAGCAATCAGAAATTGGAACACTGATCTTTGACATTTGGAACACGGACACTTTTGCCAATGCTGGCTCCCATAGCTATGTGTAGGCTGCTCTCAGAATACAAGCACAGATTCATGCCATGGGATTGAGGATATGGGATTGGTAGCTGTTACCGAGCTAAAAGCTGAAATTGACCATACAATGGAAGTCACCAACAATTTACCATCCCAGTCTTCTACTGGAAGTTACAAGCATTTAACAGACTCCTGAATTCTAAAACTGTTATATCACACAGATATTGCCAGTGCAATTTTTGTCTAGGTGGGAAGACAGATTCCTGGTTCTTCCTACCCTACCATCTTCCCAGAATCCTTCTCTATTATTTCTTGAGTGTTTCATTTTAATAATAGTTCATGTAGTTTGTGTTTTCTATAATCAGAAGGCTAAGAACAGAGTGCACTAAAATTATGGTTGGTCACATATCACATACTGCTTCCTGCAATGTCTCTAGAACTTCAGGTAAAGTATTCTTTACATCACCTTCTGTGTACATTTAGAAAAGTTCTCTTGATTCTAGACCCACAGTGTGTATTGATACTAGGTTATCTTCCTAGACCATTTGAGGGGAGAAGAATTAAAAATATACTTTTGTGAAAAGATGAAAAATAAATAATGAGTTCATAGTAATATTGTAATAAAAATTGAAGTTATATTGTTTTGATAATATATTTAAAGTAATAGCTGTATATCATCCCATATGCTGGTAATATCTGTTTCTATTTACATAAACAAATACTTATTTTTTACCCTATAATACACTCTTAAGATTTTGACATAACAGAACTAGTATTACTATTAATAAGAAGATATAAAATGCAGGTTGATTCTTTTGCAGTTCTTTTTGATTTTAGAATATATTCCAGTAAGAATATACAATCAATATAGCATGTTTTAAGGTCAGTTGAAAAAATTCAGATGTCAGTGTAGTTACCTCATCAACTTTTTATGCTATTTGTACAGAGTAATTTCTCTCAACTTGATTTCAGTGTTTAAGCATTGCTTTTTCCCTTCTTGTTTTATATTGTTTTTTAATTACAGGAATAAGTTGCATGACGCTAAAGCCAATGTAATAAAACAGTATTTTCCCAGAAGTCTCAGCTTGATTCCTATCCCCATGCAATGATCCGAATGTTTGCGTTCCCCCAAATTTCCTATGTTGAAATCCTAATTCCAATGTGATAGCACTTGGAGGTGGCACCTCTGAGAAGTAATTAGGTCACAAGCGTAGAATGAATGAGATTGGTGCCCTCAGGAGAAGAGGTCAGAGAGCTCTCTTGCCCTCCCTTTCTGCCATGTGAGGATCCAATGAGGAGTCAGCAGTCTGCAACCTGGAATGGAGCCCTCAGCAAAGTGACTATGTTGGCAACCTGATCTCAGACTTCCAGTTCAAACCTGTGAGAAATATATTTCTGTTGTTTATAAACTACCTACTCTATGGCACTTTGTTATAGCAGCTCAAACTGATTATGATATCCCTCTACCCTATTTTCTTTCTCCCCATGTAAATCACTGAGTTTTAGTAGTTTTTGTTTTATCTTTCCATTGCTTTTTAAAAATATATGTGAAATATAACCATACATAAATATAGTATTTCCTCCATTTCTTAACTATAAATACTATTCTCTTCTTTGCTTTTTTACTTAACAATATGTTTTGGAAATCTCTCCATAATAGTATAGAGAATACCCTCTCTTCTTCTTTATGGCTGCACAGTATTGTAATTTGTGAATGTTCATAGTTAATTCAATAAGTCCTCTATTTTTAAAGACATTTTGATTGTTTCTAGTCTTCTGCTATTATAAATAAGACTGCAATGAATATCCTTGTATGTATGTTATTTTGTATTTGTGCCAGTGCATTTTTGAGATAGACTCCTAAAAACAGAATTGCTCGGTCAAAAATGACTATGTATATAATTGTAACTTTTTATTTTTTAATATAACCTTCTAGTCCTTGTCCGTATACATGTATATTTTATGTGATTTCAAATTTATAAGGCTTTTTATATTTGCATTTAGTATAATTAATATTATGTTTCTATAACTCTTCATAATTATTTTCCATCACTCTAAAATATTTCATCATGGAATAATGTTTCAAAATCACTTTTAGCTTCTGTTTCTTTTCTTCCTGAGTTACTACTTAATGAACATTGTTAAACTGAAGAGAATCAACACTACTTTTCTCTTTGCCTGATCTGAGGCACGGTGGTAAGAGTGTGTGTGTGTGTGTGTGTGTGTGTGTGTGTGTGTGTGTGTGTGCGCACGCGCATATGCATAAAATTTTCAGTATCTTTCAGAACATCTAAAGCCTATACACTTCTAATTTTTTTTATTTGTACAGGCAAAATTTTGGAAACAATTGGATTTTATATTAGACCAGCTCATCTTTTATTATACCTATCACGTGATGAAGAGACAGACTTGATCAAAGTCAGGCATTTTTATATACTTGGAGTGTATAGACTGATCGGGGCCAGGAATTCACTGATGAAATTAGAAATCACTTAAAGTCACTCCCCCCTTACCTCTATATCACTATTTCCTTTTCACCTTGCTGAGGCATAGGTTGTGTGTCAATTGCTTTCTGAACCTGAATGTGATGTAGTCCGGCCCCTTGGCGCTAGGAGTAAGAAGTTTGGTACCTCTTTCTGTACTTGTGAGTTCTTATAAATCACATTTGTGCCTGAACTCTCCCTTCTGTTCTCAGCTTTATCACAGAGACTGTGTTTAAAATTAAAAAACCAATTACTAAAAAGTGTACATTTAGAAGTTCTACTTGGTTTGGCGTCAGAATCTCCATGCAACTTAGGGATGAATTTTGTTAAATTATCTATCTCAGTTTTCTACTTTATATATCAGGAATTCTAACATTTAAAGACTTTAAAAGAATTATGAAAATCCATCATAAATTAATATAAATATTAACCTGTCATTTCTTTTAAAAATATATCCTAAATATACTTATGGTCACTTTGGAATATGTAATATTATATTTCTTAATCTAGTTCAGAACCACTATGACTTCTTATGGAAAAACTAGAAACATAACTTGTCTAAACCTAACATAATCACTCAGCTATTTACAAAAAGGTGATTTATATGGTGCAGAAAGTCAGATATCATATTCCTTAGCTATTTCCATATTTGAAACTTGTCATGTCAAAATCCATAGTTTTTCACTTAAAAATATTTATTATATAAATAGGGAAGGGAAACATTTTATCATAATTGTTAGCATTACATTTTAATAGTAAATTTAATATAACATTATTAACACTGTAACAGAAGCCAAGACAAATATGTTTGTTAGATGAAGAAATTTATGTAAATCATGTTAAAGTGGATGTGAGAATAATTCTAGATCATTTAGAGTACCTGGGAGCATTGAACTGAAAAAGAAACAAAAGAACATACATGGATGTAAAAAATAAACGACAAAAAGAACACCTGATTTTTTTCCATAAAGAGAAACCAGGAAGAAAAGGAATTGGGAGCATTTAACGTGTAATATAACCGTGTGCAATTTTCTTCCAGAACCAAGAGCCACACTGTTATCCAGTGAAAAATGAATATGAGACATTTATTGCTGCTGGGAGATTCCCTGGACTGCCTGTGATAGGCTTGGACTGAGACTTTGCTTGAAGGTTATGTGAAGACTTTGTCATTCAAAGTCAGCACCACTGACAAGTACTATCCTCAGTAGGGCAGGGCTGAACTCCAGTGGATAAACAAAGGGGCAAGATATATTAGAAAGCACATGGAATCCTTCTGCCACCTCACTATTACTCATTCAGATTTATGGTGTGTGATTTTTGACTCACTCTGGCCAGAATCGCCAATCATGTTGTAAGGAGGCTCATTATCAATAAATACACATTGATCATAAGTGCCAAAATAAGCACCAGCCAATGTAGACACCAAAAAAGAAAACCGGTCATTAGATTATGCTGATCCTTATTTTAGACCTCAAGCAATCATTCCCTAATTCGATCCACCACCATTTTCAATGGACCCTGTACTAAATAATATTTTGGCTGTTTCTAAAAATCAAATTCACCCTCACAAACCATAGATTTACTGCTCCAGAGGATATTAAGAAAAAATATTCTACGAGTTTTGATAGCATGCTCTAAAAAAGGAGTCCCAAAACTATTTTGAAATGTCAGCACCACTGAAATAAATGAAAACTTTCCCAAGATGATTACTTTTATCTAGACAACCCTAATTTGGGATGTATTTGCATACAGTTGCATGAATAAATTCTAAAATCTGTACCAAAATATTAAGTGTTTTTACCTTTTACTGCCTCAACTCTTGATTCTGCACTCACCCCCAACAAATAGAATTATTCACCCATTAATCTTCACCATGTTAGTAAATGGCTTCTCTACTAGATGGTCCTTCCAAAAATCTGATAGTTATCCCTGACTCTTTTTAATTTTTTTCTACCCTGCAACAAATCTAACAGCAAATCTAACCAGGGCAACATAGCAGTTTAGACATTTCCAAAAATCTCTCCAGGCATATTTTATCTAAATTATAGCTAAGACATACATTTTTTATTTATACACATTTATGGAGTACATGAGAAATTTTGTTACATGTATATAATGTGTGGTGATTCTATCAAATCTGAGTATTCAGGGCATTTATCCCCCAAGTATAATACATGTTCGTGAATTATAGTCACTCTACTCTGCTCCCAAACATTGAATTGATTCCTTCCATCTTACTGTATGTTTGTATCTTTTAACCCACTCCTCTTCCTCCTTCCCCCTTCTCCTATTTACCTTTCCCAGTCTCTGAAAAGATAATTTTTTAAATGCACTGTTGAGTCAATGGAAAGCAAAGCAATTCTTTGTAGGCCAATAATGAAAAGAATACACAAATCCTAAGTATTATGCTTCCCTGGGATCAGTGTCTGTATCCCCTGGTCTAGAACTTGCATTTTAAGGGAACACAAGAGCAGTGGAAAAGAGTCCAAAGAAAAGCCGGGCTCAGTGGCTCAGCCTGTAATCCCGTGCCTTTGGGAGGCTGAGGTGAGTGGATTGCCTGAGCCCGCGGGTTCGAGACCTGCCTGGGCAGCGAGACATCATCTCTACAATAAATCAAAAAATCAGCCGGGCATGGTAGCGCATGCCTGTAATTCCGGCTACTTGGAAGGCTGAGGCGGAAGGATCGCTGGAGCCCAGCAGGTCGAGGCTGCGGTGGCCGGGAGCAGCCACTGCACTCTAGTCTGGGGGGCAGAGTGAGACTCCGACTCAAAAAAAAAAAAAAAAAAGTCTGCGAATGGTGAGAGATTGGACATAGCAGCTATATGGGGGAAGAAAAGAAACATAAAGACTTTCTCAATAATTTCTTACCATGAGCTAATATTTAGAGGGGCTTGGGGCCTGACATTATATTATACGTATGGTCCCAAAAAAATCAAGCAAAAAAATTTTTTTAAAAAATCACTCCTCAGCATCCCTTGTTGGTTCATCCTCTTCTCCTGAGCACTAATGTTGCAGTCTGAGCACGTAGTTTTTCTCTGCATTCAGTCCTTGGTGCATATTCACTCACACTTTTATGTCTCCCTGTGACCTAAACTGGAGTTTAACTCATGTATCCGACTACCCCTAGACATCACCACCTGGATGTCTCGGGGTGTTTCAAATTTAGTATTCATAACTGCGTTACTCATTTCCCCTCACTCCCCACCAAGCCAGTTCCATCACAGTCTTCTTCATCTCAGTAGCTCAGATCAAAACCTTGGGCTTTTCCTTCAGTCCTCTCTTTTTTCTTTTTTTTTTTTTTTGAGCTGGAGTCTCACTCTGTCTCCCAAGCTGGAGTACAGTGGCACACTCACGGCCACTGTATCCTTGACCTGCTGGGTTCAGATCATCCTTCCACTTCAGCCTGCCGAGTAGCTGGAACCACAGGCACGTGACAACATACCTGGCTAATTTTTAAATTATTATTATTGTAGCAATGAGGTCTTACCAAGTCGTCCAGGCTGGTCTCAAACCTGTAGTCTCAGGAAATCCTCTTACCTCTGCCTCCCAAAGTGCTGGGTTTACAGGCATGAGCCACCATGCCCTGCTCCTCTCTTCCTCTCACATTCCATATTCCATCTGACAGGACATTCTGTTGGCTCTATGCCCTAAAAAATCTATTGTCAGAACAACTCTCATCACAACCACTGCCGCGTTCTCTGGTATCTTGCTGAATTATTTCTATCTGGGCCTTCCTGTAGTCTGTTCTCAGCACAGTAAGTAGCTGGAGCGATCCTCTTAAGATAGATCATGTTATTTTTCTGCTCACACCTCACAATTGCTCCTGGTTTCCCTCAGAGTAAGGTCAAGTTTGCCTAGTAGCCAACAAGGTTCTGAAGGATTCGATCTACTGCCTCTCTGACCTCATATCTTACTACCCTTCCCCTTGCTGATCTCCTCTTGTCATACTACATGCCATCCTTTTTTTAAATATCAATTTATTTATTTATTTCTATTTTATTATAAAGTTGTGGGGTACGATTCAGGGTTAGATATACAAACGTTGATTATGCAGATACCCTTGTTGATGAAGTGTGCCCTCCCTCCCCTGGCAGTCTCCCTCAACTACCAATCCCACCCCTCCTTGACAGTTTCTCACTACTGCCAATCCCTTTCTTATAGTATTATAACAATTGTTCAAGGTTCGCTTATGAGTGAAAACATATGGTGCTCTGTTCTTTGTTTCTGTGATAGATCACTGAGAATGATCAACTCTAAATCCATCCAAGTTGCTGCAAAGTCCATAAGTTTGTCCTTATTTACGGCTGCATAATATTCCATTGTGTATATGCACCACATTTGTTTTAATCCAGTCCAGCTTCAATGGGCAACATGGTTGGTTCCATGTTTTTGCTATTGTGAATAGAGCTGCAACAAACATACGTGTGCAGGTATCTTTTTTGTACATGCCATCCTTAATGCCTGCTATGGACACCTCCACCTTAAAACCTTTGAAGTAACTTTTTCCTCTCTCTGGAATGGTTTTGTCCCAGAATACTACAAGGCTCCCGACTACTCTTCAAGGCTTTCTTCACAAATCACCTCACTGACAACTTCCCTAACCTCTCTGTTTGAACGGCAACCTGCCCCCTTAGTTATATCCCTGATTCTTTCTCCTCCATGCTCTGCTTGTTCCATAGATTTTTCCTCTTCGGATATACAGTTTAATTATTTACCACTTTGCTTGTTGATTATTTTGCTGTGTTAAAAGGTAAGCTCAAGCCGGGCTCGGTGGCTCAGCCTGTAATCCCGTGCCTTTGGGAGGCTGAGGTGAGTGGATTGCTTGAGCCCGCGGGTTCGAGACCCGCCTGGGCAGCGAGACCTCATCTCTACAGTAAACAAAAAAAATCAGCCGGGCGTGGTAGCGCGCGCCTGTAATTCCGGCTACTTGGAAAGCTGAGGCGGAAGGATCGCTGGAGCTCAGCAGGTCGAGGCTGCAGTGGCCGGGAGCGGCCACTGCACTCCAGTCTGGGCGACAGAGTGAGACTCCAACTCAAAAAAAAAAAAAGGTAAGCTCAAAAAGGGTAAGGATTTTAACTGTTTTGTTTGCTGATTTCACCAAGGCATCAGAATAAGCTTAACATATGAAAGGCACCAAAAAAATCTGGCAAAAAAATTAAATAAAACTACAATAATATAATGCCCAAATAAAAATGCTCAGTTTAAGGAAAAAAATACAGATTATTTTCACTTATAAAATATGTAAAAATTTTAAACAAAATTATACCAATCTAAAGTCTCCAATGTGCAAAAATTAAGTTTAATTTATTGTAAATATCTAAAGCCATTTCCAAAGTTCATTAATTTTATCAATTTACTACATGGTTCTCTCACTAGATAAGGAAAATCACCCTGTAAAATTCAAAATTTATATGTCTTTTGGAAACTAGGAATAAAAAAATATTCTCAACTTCTTAAAGGGACTATGTTGGTATTACATGATGAGGAAATTTTAAAAACATTTTCTTAAAACTGAAAAATAAAAACAAAATGACTACTATCACCACTTGCAAATTTTTTTAAGAGGTATTTGTCAGTGATCTCAGACAGGAAGAATGTATTTAAGTCATAAAGATTGGAAAGATGCCATTATTAGTAGGTGATGCTTTTTTTTCATCAAAATCTATAATAATTGGCCAATTATTAGAATTGATAAGAGTTTAGCAATATTAATATATCGAATTTCAATGTATTTCTATGCTCCAGCAAGAAGCAATTAGAAAATGCAACTTAGAAAGAAAATGCCATTTATAACAGTAGCAACAATATCCAAAATAAAAACCTGGGTTTTTATTGCAGGACATTTTTGGTGAAATCTAAGCAAGAGGTGTGATGTAACATGCTCATGCTTTGAAATACTTAATTTCATAAATATGACAATTTTCTCCAAATTGATGTATAATTAGACATATTTATAGTTAAAATATAATTAAAATAGTTGCTTTTCTTTGTGGAACTTGACAAACTGATTCCAAAATATATTTAGAAAAACAAAAACTAGGGATTTAAATCTGCTATACCAGCGAACAAGACTTATTATAATGCAACAGTAATATGTAACTATAGTAATGTATAGTAATTAGCATTGGGGCAGGAAATGGCAAATAAACCAATGGAATTTGACAGCCTAGAGACAGGCCCACCTATGGCATGTGTGTGTGTGTATGGGGGGGTCCAGTAAAACCAGAATTTACTTATAGGAAATTGTGTATTTATTTTTACATGTTTAAACTTCAGTCACCTTCAAGGTAATCTCCATTTGATGCAACACACCTATTGAGATGCCTTTCCCACTGCTCAAAACAGGTTTTGAGCTTGTCACTTTTGGTGCCTTTTAGTGTTTCTGCTGATTTTTGATTAATCTCTTCCACATCAGCAAAACTTTTCCTTTTGAGGACCATTTTTCACCCAGGGAAACAAACAAACAAAAAGTCACTTGGGGCGAGATTGGGTGAATAAGGAGGGTGGGGCATGGTATGGAGTTCATACAGTTTTGGGTCCAAAACTGCCCAACACTCAGCACGGTATGGACAGGAGTGCTTATAATCTCCAATTGTGAAATGGGCAAATAAATGCATTGAAAGAATCTCAAAAAAAAAAAAAAAAAGGAAAAAAATTGTCTGAAACTGAATGCAGCCTTGCACAACAACGCCAGCTGGTACACTGATGCCAATTAGTTTCTAGAACACTTACCAAGCAGAGGAAGCCCGTACGACAAGAGGCCTGCCCTCCAAAAAATAATTCTGCTTTTTCTTGGGGGAGGGGGTTCCTCCTTGTATATGTGACAGAACTGGCATTGTAAGTCAGTGGGAAAAAATGGGCAATTTGATAAATTATACGGTCAATATTTTATGCAATGGTAAAAATAAAACGTGGATTCTTATTCCATACCATACATAAAAATCAATTCTAGATGGCTAAAAGATGTGTTACACACAAAACTTGAAATCTCAAAAGACAATATACAAGAATATTTTTATAATCTTGGGAGTAGAGAATGATTTTTAAATAAGATCCCAAAACCCAAATAAAAAAGAAAAACATTGAGATGTTTTGCTATATTAAAGGCAAGATGTCTAATTATTGAAAGACTAGATAAAAAAACAAAATTGGGGGAAAATATTTGACATCTAATATAATACATTTATAGACTCAATGCCCAAAGATACATAAAGAACTCCTAGAAATTAACTAGACAAAGACAACTCAATAGAACCATGGAACAAAACCACAAACCTACTTTTCTTGGAAGAAAAACCAATAACATCTTATATATAATTGTGTGTGTGTGTGTATCCAATATATATGTATAGCTAATATATATGTATGTATATATGTTTATATATAACAGGCAAAATATAATGTATGTTGTGTATATTGTACAGCAACACCTGCTCCTCCATATATATTATATAGATATGTACACATATATGTCAAATATATATAATTGCTCAATTGCATTAGATAAGTGAATTCCACATTAAAACCATAATAGGATGCTATTTCATGCCAAATGGGTTGAGAAAAATTTAATAAATAGTGTAAATTGACTTAACAATTTTAAGAAAGAACAGCATCATCTCATGAACATAGAAATTCTGTTTCAAGGTGTATGCCCTAAGATATTCTTGAACAAATGCTCCAAGTGACATGCACAGTATTGTTCATGTTAAACTATCAAGTCAAGAATTGTGAAAAAGTCTGAGATTTCATTCTTCTTGCTCACTAACTAGTTAGCCAGCCAGAGTTCCACAGATACTTTCAGGAAGACATAAGGTGTCAGGGTTAGAAACAAGATATAGTTTATTAGTCACAGCAAAGGCAACAGTCAGAGTAACACTATAGTCCCAAATCACACAGGATGATGTGGTGAGGGCCAGGTGTTGCCTGTATAATCAATCAGAATGCGTTATCGAGAGGAACCTTTAGATTAAGAGACAGATGTGACACAAGGACTGCTAGCAGGCCTGCCCATCCTCTCTTCCAGTGGGGGGCTATTATCTGGCTAGGCTGAAATGCAAGCAAATCTCTCTGGGGTGAGAAGGCATCTCTATCTTTATTACCTGAAATGTCTTTGGGGAGGGAGATGCCTCTATCTTTTTTTATCTGGGAATATAAATTAACCCCAGGGCAGGTCACTTTTCCCATCTTTTTAGGGCTGTTTTCATATACAAGTATTTCTAAAAAGATAGAGCTGGGACAGATTGGCTTAGTGCCTAGATGCTTGGCCATGGGAGAGATTAATGGAGAAATGTATCCCAACAGTTCATAACAGCATGGTTTGCCAAAGCAAAACATAAGGACAGAAGACTGGGAACAGTAAGTCTCCTACATAGGAACCTTCAAGTTGTGAACTTTCAAAGATGTGAATGTGCATTCACATGTCCAATCATGTCCAACCACGAATCACACAAGTTATTCATTTGTCTGGCATACATTGTCACATGTGTGCATCCTGTACAGGTTTATTTTACTGTGCAATACTATATAAAGTATAATAGTATAGTATCTTTATTTGAAGCCCATGATGTCTGAAAGCAAGCATAAAAGCAGTGATGATGCAGCCAATTGTGTTAGTTGGGTATCTAGGCTAACTTTGTTGGGCTTATGAACAAATTGAATTTACGAACATGCTCTCAGAATGGAACTCATTCATATGCAGGGGACTTACTATATTTATATTGTAGAATATCCAAACCAAGAAATACTATACAAGCGTGAAAAGTAAAGTGCAGCTTTATCATCATGCATGAATATTATATTAAGAAAAAGAGAAATTCACAAAGTGTATATATTTATTAGAGTCTAGAAATGGGTTAAACTAGCAAAATATTTTCATTGCAGTTGTATACATAGAAAATACAATTATAGAAGAGAACAAGATAACTATTAACATAAAATAGCTTTTGATTCTGAGGATAAAGAAAGGGAATATGACCAGGAAGGGACACATAATATATTCCAAAGATATTAACAACTCTCTGTTTTTTGAGCTAGGTGACAGGTGTTTCCTTTATAATACTCTTTAAACTGTACATGTAAGTTATAGAGAGTACTTTGTATGTGTGACATACTTTACAATAAAAACAGCTAAAAAGAGTTAAAAGGGCAGATTATAAGTCAGGAAGAGGGGGAAAGAGGAAAAAATCTTCCACATGAAAGAATCCCAGATTAGTATTTACTATGAATGAGCATTTCCAAGTGAACTTTCTATGGTGACTGAAATGATCTAAAATTCTATGATGTTTTATAATTATGCATGGTAGCCACTAAGCTATTGAGCACTTAACCCATAGCTAGTGCAACTGAGAAACTAAATTTTTTTAAAAAATTTTTAAATAATTTAAATACCATACTCATCTAGTGGCTGCCATATTGAACAGAGCAGATATAGACCACTGGATTTTTAAAAATTCATTTTAGCTCAATAAGTGACAATCTGTTTTTCTTTAAATTGTCAAAGCCTGAGTCTATTTCCTTTTCTCTCTTTTAGAAAAGGTAGGGTGGCAAGAAACAACAGAAGTATATGGCTTGAATTACATTCACTGCTGGATTAAAACAAAAGAATCATGAGATTTCCACTTTGGTAGCGTTAACTGTTCTAGTGGTGTGAAAAGGCAATAGGGAAAGAGAGAGAGAGGCAGCTTCCCAAATCATTCAACAAAAGTTTATTGAGCTCTTGTGAAGAGAATGATGATAAAGATATTACTTGGTGTTTAGCACCATTTCATGTGCTTTTTATGCATTTAAACTTCATGGCAATCTTCATTTTACAGATGAAACTGGAGGGTAAAGTAAATTTTCTAAGATCAGGTAGCCTCTGACATCCTAGAGTTGATGGCTTAGATAGGAAGTTGGCCATTGAACAAGAGATCACAAATGTGATATATTTTATGTTTGGGAAGGATCAGGGCTGTGGGACTGACAATTCAACGGGAAGACAATTCAAGAAGCCTATTAAAGTTTCTATCACTGTGCAACAAATTATCTCATAACTTAGTAACATAATAAACAATGAATGCTTATTATATCATAGTTTCTGTGGTTTGGGATTTCAGGAGCAGTGTAGTTGGGTGGCCTTGCTCCAGTGCTCTCATGAGACTATAATCAAGACATCAGCCAGGGCTATAGTCATCTAAAGGCTTGACTGGGAAGGAGGGATTCACTTCCTATTTCACATGCATGCCTGTGGGTCAGAGGCCTTGGTTCCTCATTGTATCTTCACTGTGGCCTCAGTTTTTTGCCACATGGGCCTCTGCACAGGACTGTCAGCAAATTCTTAACACACAACAGCTGACTTCCCATACAGTGAGTGATTCCAGAAAGAGAGCAAGGTGGAGGTATAATATCTTTTCTGACAATCACATCTGCATGTTCTATTGGTCACGTCAACCACATGATATAAGAGTGGGAGGGCCCTTATACCAGGGTGAATATCATGAGTCAGGGATTGTTGGGGGCCATCTTGCAGGCTGGCTGTCATAAGAGGTTATGCCAATACTTTAAGCCACGAATAATGAGCATCCTTACGAAAGGAATTGCAGTGGGGAAACAAAGTGGAGAATGGCATGATAAATATTTAAGAAATAAAATGAACAGTGATCTGTAAGGTGCAGGAGAGAGAGAAAAGGAAGAATTCATGACAACCCCAGATTCCTAGCTTGCATTACTAAGTAGAAGGTGATGGCTCAAAATCAGCAGAAGCAGTTTTGAGTGGAAATTTTTTTTCTCTTATTCCATATCGCATCTATCAGTGACTTTTCTGGACAATTCCTTGTTCTCTTCAACCCTCGTCCTATCCTAAGACCACCCCATTCTCAACAGAAATCATAGCCTCCTTTCTTAGAGAGAACATTAAGAGGTTGAATTTCATCAACTTTTAATGCAATCAGCTCACATATCATGTTTTCTTGGCTCTAAGGTTTTTTTTTAAACATATCTTACATTGGAGTATGTGTTCCAGTCAATTATACTTTAGATTCAATGAAATACAGCTTATTAGTAATTTGATTTTTTTTTCCATACTTTCTTCCTCAGAGAAAGATGGAGTCTTAAAAAAATAATTTGACTGTCCACTGGAGTTCTTGTGTCTGGGAGGGTCAACATTTTACTCCTTTATTCAATCTGCCTTCCAAATAGTCCAAATGTTATATGGACCCCAGATTCACCAAGGATCTTGATGGTTGAGATAACAAAAAGAAAGGCAAATATGAGTGAAATCAAATTATGGTAGTTTATTCATTTATTTTTCAAACTACTCCTGAGTCCCCCCAAAATTCTGTGGAGTTGATAGTTCCTGCTTCAACCAATGTATTGCTGTGAGAAGCCTTCTCCTAAGCCTTCTCCTTTAAAATAGTGGTAGCTTGGGTCTCCATCAAAACACCACATTTTTTTCAAGCATTGGGTGCTTGCCTGGCAGAAGAATAGACTGTCCAAGGAAAGGACATTTGATCCTTGACAACCAGGTCATATAGTCCAGGCCTCCAGCTGTGTTCTTAGCTAGCTGTCTTATTTTTCTTGGCATGAGACTTCTTTTGTATCCTGTGAGAAAGGGAAGACCCCGCAAGGACCGTGCTGCTTAATAAGAAATAATAGAATGGGAAGCATGAGCTAAACCTTAAGTCATTTTTGGATGGAAGGAAACATTAATGGTTTTCACCAACTTAAAAGAAAAGAGTGCAGCGATTTTTCTGTAGGTTTTCTCCTCTTCCCCTAGAATATCAAATATTCCTAGAAGAAGGTACTTTCTTTTAAAACTTGAAGATGGGGATAGGGGCAAGATGGTGACAGGACAAGTCGGACTGTGAAAGTCTCTGCAAAAGGTGGCTACTGCAGCTGGTCCCATGCAACACACTGCCACCACCAGTGCTGCCACCTCCGTAAAAGGTGGCTGCTGCAGCCAGTCCCACACACTGAGCCACCACCATGGCCCTTGGCTACCGGCCCCACAGAATTCCCAGCTCTCTCCCCTGCCCAAGCCATGGCATGCTGAACTGCAGCACCCAGCTATCTCACATTCCACAACCCCCAGCTCAACCCTCAGCGTTGGCAGGACCAGAGATCAGCTAGAGCCCAGAGTCCAACTGTTGGAGAGGATCAGGGAAGGCCAGGGAGTAGGCCCATGCCTGGTAAAGAGGCACCCACTGCAGCCATTTTCTCTGTCCCACGGCCAGGCAGAGACCCGCATCACCCCACTCAGCTCCGCACAGCTCTGCCCAACCTCTAGTTTGGGAACTAAGGTAATCACATCACATGGGGAGAGACCAAAGCCCCTCCCCCATGCTAGATTGGACACAGACAGATCGGATCTGAGTGGCAGACCTGACAGGCATCAAGCCAACTGAATCCAGATCTAATCCTTCCACAGCAGGCCTGGGACATCTGACCCTAGCTGTGAGCAATGCTACCAGCCTGCGATGAGAGCTAGAGAACAGAACTGAAAGGACGTTGGGCTCACAGGGACAATCTCAGAGTAAGCTTGATTTGTTGTTTTTACTTTTTAAAATTTTTATTCTTTGTTTGCTTTGCTCATTTTTGTTTGTTTTATGGTTTACTTTTTTTCTTTTTTCTCTCTTCTTTCTGTTTTTGATAACATTTTTGTACTTGCCTTGTTTCTGTTATTTTACTGATTTCTCTTTTTTTCTTTACACCTTCTGTTTGTGTAGGGGAATTATATATCAATAGGGAGGTTGGTTGGCTTGTGTGTTTGTATGATTGTATGTTTTAGGTTTTTTTTTCCTACTCTTTTCTGTCTTTGTGTCTCTTTCCATTTGTTAGTCAGTACGTTTGTCTGTTATCCCTCTTACTCTTCTTCTCACTCACTCTCCACCTTCCTCTTTCCCCCCTCCTTTTCTGTTCCATTCTTTTTCTTTTTCTTACCTCATTTTGCTTTCAGGGAGCAAACTTACACCCCCACCACATGGACAGATTGCAAGGCAGTGGAAAGAGGGTTCCAGGGTACCCATACACCTGTCGGTGGATACTAAGATCTGCAGATAGATTTTGAATCACAGCTCCCCCCTCAATTAAATGTCAGAACTCCAAAAAAGTATAGCAACCAACCCACAGTCCAGCCTCAGAATTGAAAAAACTAGAGGATTCACATAAGAAAGAATAGGAGATTGAGCAAACAGAAGTAAAAGCAACCCTGCCATCCCTGAACAACAGAATTAAAGAAGAGGGGGAAACAGTAGGGAGGAAAATCTACACAAATGAAGAAAAACCCAAAGAAGAATGCAGGTCTCACACAGACCCCTGGAGGTCAGAAACTGAGAAAACAGACTTTGGAATACAAACAATGAAGAGGCCTCAGAATGACTGGTTACATGCTACAAACCCAGATATCAAGACATTAATAAAGAGAATAAAAAGAATTGAAGAAAGACAAGAGGAAAATAGGAAAGAGTTGATAACTGAGATAACAGTAGTAAAGAATACTGTGATGGAAATAAATAGCAAACTAATAAGCATGGAAAGCAGAATTACCCAAGCAGAAGAAAGAATCTCAGAACTCGAGGACCAAAATATAGAACTAAACCAAATTATCAAAAACATAGAAAAGAAGCTTAAAAAGACAGAACAAAGCCTTCAGGAGATGAGCTATTATTTCAAGAGGCCGGACCTAAGAGGAATTGGTCTTCCTGATGCAGAAAGAGAGACAGAGACCATCCTGGAACAAACATACCATGAAATCATTCAAGAAAACTTCCCTCATTTCATCAGTGATGCAAAAATTCAAACACAAGAGATCCAGAGAACCCCTGCAAGACAAAAATGAGAAGACCAACCCCCAGACACATAATAATTCACCTAAACAAAGTAGGTATAAAAGAAAAAATCCTAAAGGCAGCAAGAGAAAAAGGTCAGACTACCTACCAGGGAAGACCAATTAGAGGGCGCGGCAAGATGGCGACCAGGCAACCCGGTGTCTGAAGCCCTCTGCAAGGGAGATCTGCAGTGGGTCTCTGACTC
>NW_007257048.1:0-830 GCF_000164805.1 Carlito syrichta | reverse complement strand
CCACTGAAAGACATAGATTGGCAAAATGGATAAAATATCATCAGGCAACAATCTATTGCCTTCAAGAGACTCACCTCACTAGAAAGGACATCCACAGACTCAAAGTAAGAGGATGGGAAACAAACTTCCAGGCGAACGGAATACAAAAGAAAGGAGGAGTAGCCATCTTAATTTCAGACAAAATACCCTTCAAACTATTAAAAATCAAAAAAGATACAGAAGGCCACTACATAATGATAAAAGGCTCAATCCATCAACAAGAAATATCTATCCTAAATATATATGCACCCAACATAGGTGCGCCAACTTTCATAAAGCAGCTTCTTGGAAAACTAAAGAAAGATATTGACTCTAACACTATCATAACTGGGGACTTCAATACCCCACTCACAACCCTAGACAGATCATCAGGACAAAAAATCAGCAAGGAGATCCGGAACCTCAATGTAACTTTGGACCAAATGGACTTAATTGATACCTACAGAACACTCCATCCAAAGACCACAGAATACACATTCTACTCATCACCACATGGAACATATTCTAAGATCGACCACATACTCGGCCATAAATCAAGCATAAGCAAATTTAAAAGGACCGAAATTCTACCAAACACCTTCTCGGACCACAGTGGAATAAAAATAAACATTGACACCAACAAAGTCCCCCCAAAACCCACAAAGACATGGACACTAAACAGCATGATGCTAAACAACTCCTGTGTCAATGACGAAATCAAAACAGGGATCAAAAGATACCTGGAAACAAATGAAAATGAAGAAACATCTTACCAAAATCTCTGGGATGCCTGAAAGCTGTAGTAGAGGGGA
>NW_007257047.1:1668-3580 GCF_000164805.1 Carlito syrichta | reverse complement strand
CAGAAATGGAATGGGGAGGAAAGGAATAGAGCAGAACGGAATGGAAAGGAATGGAGAGGAATGGCATGGAATGAAATGACTGCAAATGGAATGCAACGGAGATTAATAAAATTGAAAAGTAATGGAATGGAGAGGAAAAGAATGGAGAGAAATAGAATGGAGAGGAATGGAGCAGAAAGAAATAGATTGGAATGCAAAGGAGAAGAAAGAAATGGAAAGGAAAGCAGTGGAATGGAATGGAGAGGAATGGAATGGAGAGGAATGGAATGGAGTAAAATGGAATGGAGTAAAATAGAATGGAGTAGAGTGGAATGGAAGGGAAGAGAGTGAAATAATATGGAGATTAATGGAATGGAAAGGAATGGAATGGAGAGGAATAGAATAAAGAGGAATGGAATCTAGCAAATAGAATGGATTGCATTGGAATGAAAAGGAATTGCAGGGGGAGGAATTGAAGGGAAATTAGAGGATTCGAAAGGTAAGAATTGAAAGGAATGGAAAGAGATGGAATGGCATTTAGTGGAATCTGATGGAGAAGAAAGAAATGGAAAAAATTGAATTGAGAAAATAAAATGGAATGGACTGAATGGAATGGAGAGGAAAGGAAAAGAGTGGAATGGAATGGAATGCAAAGGAATGGAATGGAGAGGAATGGATTGGACTGGAATGAAGATGAGTAGAACGGCATGGAATGGAATAGAATAGAATGGAATGGAGTGAAATTGGATGGAATGGAGAGAATACAATGGAATACAGGAATGGAATGGAATGTTGAGGAATGTAATGAAAAGGAATGGAGCAGAGTGGAATGGATTAGAATTGAATGGAAAGCAATGAAATTGAATGGAGAGGAACGGATTGGGATAGTGTGGAATAAAATGGAATGGAGAAGAAGTAATTGGAGATGAATTAAGTGGAATAGAATGGAATAAATATAGTGAAATGGAATAGAGAGGAATGGAAAGGAATAGCATGGAATGGAATGCCTGGGAATGGAATGGAGTGGAGATGAATAGAATGTAGAATAGAGGAATGGAGAGGATTGGAGTAGAAAGGAATACAATGGAATGGAATGGAGAAGAAAATAATGGAAAGGGAAGTAGTGGAGTAAAATGGAATGGAGAGGAATGGAATGGAGTGGAATGGAATAGAATGTAGAGGAATCCAAAAGTAAGGAATGGAAAGGAATTTAAAAAGATGGAATGGAATATAGAGGAATGGAATGGAAAAGAATGAAATGGAGAGAAAAGAAAGAGAATGGAATGGATAATAGTGGAATGGAATGGAAAGAAATGAAATATAATAAAGAGGAATGCAATGGAATAGTGGAATGGAATGGAATCCAATGGAATATAATGGAGTGGAGAGGAATGGAATGAAGAGCAATTAAAGGGAAAGGAATGGAAAGGAATTAAATGGAATGGAATGAAATGTAGTGAAATGGAATGCAGAGAAATGGAATGGAGGGAAATGAAGAGGAATGGAATGGAATCAATGGAATGGAGAGGAATTGAAGGAAAGGAATGCAATTGAGTGTAAAGAAATTGAATGGAAGCGAGAGAAATGGAAAGGAAAGCAATGGAAAGGAAAGGAATGGAATGCAGAGGAAAGGAATGGAATGCTGGGGAATGGAATGGAAAAGAAAGGAATGGAGTGGAATGGAATGGATTTGAATGAAATGGAATGGAATGGAGAGAAATGGAATGGAGAGGAGTGGAATGCAATAGAATTGATGGGAGAATAATGGATAGGAATGGAATAGAATGGAGTGCAGTGAAATGAAGAGCAATGGAATGGGTTGGAATGGGATGGAATGGAGAGGAATGGAATCGATTGGAATGGAATGGTATTGAAAGAAATGGAATGTAATGCTGAGGGATGTAATGGGATGTAGTAGAGTGGAAAGCAACGA
>NW_007257047.1:0-1343 GCF_000164805.1 Carlito syrichta | reverse complement strand
TATACGGAAAAGGAATGAAGAGGAGAGGAATGGAGTGAAACGAAGAGTAATGGAAAGGAAAGGAATGGATTGTAGTTGAATGGATTGGAGAGGAATAGAATGGAGATAAATGGAATGGAGAGAAATAGAAAAGAGAAATGGAAAGGGTAGGAATGGAATGGAAAGGAAATGAATCGAATGGAATGGAAAGGTATCAACATCAATGAATTGAAAGGAATGGAAAGGAATGGAGTAGAGTGGAATCTATTAAAATGGAGAGGAATGAAATGGATAGGAATGGAATAGAACCGAATGGAATGGAAGGGAATGGAGAAGAATCGAATGCAATGGAAAGAAGAGGAATAGAATGGAGAATAATGGAAGGGAAAGAACTGAAATTGAATGGAAAAGAAAGAAGTGGAAAGGAATAGAAGAGAACGAAATGCTTAGGAATGGAATGGAATGTAATGCAATCGAGTGAAGATTAATGGAATGGAGAGGAATGGACTGGAATGAAATAGAATGGTAAAGAATGAAATAGAAGGGAATTGACTGGAGAGCATTGGAGACAAATGAAATGGAAAGGTGAGGAATGGAATGGAGAGGAATGGATTGGAATTGAATGGAGAGGAATAGATTGGAATTGAATGGAATGATTGATTTGGGATGGTGTGGAATGAAAACGAATGGAGAGGAATGGAATGGAGATGAATTTAGGGGAATGTAGTCGAACAGAATGGAATAAAATATAGTGAAATGGAATGGAGAGGAGTGGAATGGAGTGAAATTAAGAGTAATTGGAAGGAAAAGAATGGGTTGGAATTTTATGGATTGGAGAGGAATAGAATGGAGAGAAATTGAATGCAGAACAATGGAAAAGAGAGAAATGGAAAGGAGAGGAATGGAATAGAATTTAAAAAAATGGAATCGAATGGAATGGTATTGAGTGGAATGACTGGAAAGGAATGGAATGGAAAGGAATAGAGTGGAATGCATTGAAATGGAGATGAATGGAATGGATAGGAACGGAATGGAACTGAATGGAATGGAAAGGAATGGAGAGGAATGGAATGCAATCGAAAGGAATGGAAAGAAGAGGAATAGAATAGAGAGAAATGGAATGGAAAGGAATGAAATTGAATGAAAAAGAAAGGAGTTGAAGAGAATAGAAGGGAATGGAATGCAGAGGAATGGAATGGAATGCATTCGAATGAAGATTAATGGAATGAAGGGGAATGGAAAGGAGTGAAATAGAAAGTTGAAGAATGAAACGGAAAGGAATTGATTGGAGAACCATGGAGACAAACGGAATGGAATGGAGTGCAATGGAATAAAGATGAAGAAATGGAGAGGAATGGAATAGA
>NW_007257046.1:518-4210 GCF_000164805.1 Carlito syrichta | reverse complement strand
GGAAAGGAATGGAGGGGGAGAGGAATGGAATGGAGTGCAATGAGAAAGAATGGAATGTAATGGAGAGGAATTGAGAGGAACGAAAGTTAATCAAATGGAAAGAGAGAAATGGAGTTGAATGGAATGGAATGGAGAGGAATGGAATGGAGAAGAGTAGAATGGAGTTGATTGGACTGGAATAAAATGCAGAGGAACGGAATGAAATGAAATGGAGAGTATTGGAACGGAATGGAGAATATTGGACGAGTGGAATAGCATGGAATGGAATGAAGAGGAATGGAATGGATTGGAAAGGAATGGAGGGGAATGGAATGGAGAGTAATGGAATGGAATGGAATGGAGTGGAATAGAATGGAATGGAATGGAATGAAATAGAATAATATTGAATGGAGAAGAATGAAAAGGAATGGAATGGAATTGAGGGGAATAATATAGAACAACGGAATGCTATAAAATGGAATTGAGAGGAATGGAATGGAGAAGAATGTAATGGAGTCCAATGAAATAGAATGGAAGGGAGTGGAATGAAAGGGAATAGAATGGAAAGAAGAGGAATGGAATTTAATGGAGATTAATGGAATGGAGAGGAATGGAATGGAGTGTAATGAAATAGAATTTAATGGTGGTTAGTGAATGGAATGGAAAGGAATGGATTGGAATGGAGTAGAATGAAATGGAGGGGAATTGAATGGAGTGGAATGGAGAAAAATGGAGTGGACAGAAAAGGAATGGCGAGAAATGAATTGAAATGGAATGAAATGAATGGAATGAAGAGGTATGGAATTGGAAGGAATGGAATGGAGTGGAATGGAATGAAGACGAATGGAATGGAATGTATCAGAATGAAATGGAATGGAATGGAATGAAATGGAGTGGAATGGCATTGAATGGAATAGAGAGGAATGGAATGGAGAGTAAGGAAATGTAAAGAGATGGAACGGAATTTAGAGCAATGGAATGGAGACGAATGGGATGGAGAGTAATGGTATGGGCTGCCGAAGAATGTAATTGAATGCAGAGTAATGGAATGGAATGGAGTAGAACAGAATGGAGAGGAGTGAAATGAAATGGAATGCAGTGGAGGCGAATGGAGTGGAATGGTTAGGAAGGTAATGGAGTGGAATGGAATGGAGTAAATGGAATCAAACGAAGAGGAATGCAATGGTAAGTAATGGAAAATAATTGTACAAGATGGAATGTAATGGAGAGAAAAGGAATGGTATGGATTACAGCACAGTGGAAAGGAATGGGGAGATATTGAATATAATGCAGACGAAGGGAATGGAAAAGAGTGGCCTGGAATAGAATGCAATGGACAGAAATCGAATGGAATGGAATCGAGAGGAGTGGACTGGAATGGAAAGGAATGGAGAGGAATGGAATTGAATCAAATGGAATGGAGAGAAATGGAACAGAGAGAAATGGAATGTAGAGGAATGGCATGGAATGGAAAGGAATGGAGAGAAAAGGGAATGGAAAGGAATAGAATGGAAGGAAGAAGAGGAATAGAATGGAGAGGAATGGAATCGATAGGAGTGGAATGGATTTGAATTGAATAGAGAGGAAAGGAGTGGAAAGAATAGAATGGAATGCAATGGAGAGTAATGGAATGAAATGGAATGCAATGGAATGAAGTGGAATGGAATGGAGAAAAAAAGGAATGGAGAGGAATGGAAATGTATGGGCTTGGAGAATAATGCAGAGGAATAAAATGAATTGTGTGCAATGGAATGAAGAGAAATGGAATGGAGAGGAATGGATTGCAGAGAAATTGAATAGATAAGAATGGAATGGAATAGAGACGAATGGAGTGAAAATAAAGCAGTGGAATGGAGTGGAGAGTAAAACAACGGAATGGAGAGGAATGTGATGGAATGGAATTGATTGGAGAGTAATGGAGAGGATTGAAATGGAATGGAGTGCAATGGAATGGAGAAGAATGGAATGGATATTAATTGAATGGATAGGAAAGGAATGAAATTGGACAAAATGGAATGGAGACGAATGAAGAGTAAAGGAATTTAATGAAATGGCATGAAGTGAAATGGAATGGAATGGAGAGGAAAGGAATGGAGTGGGATGGAATGGAATGTAGGGGAAACAAATGGTAAGAATTGGAAAGGAATTGAAAAAGATGGAATGGAATTTAGAAGAATGGAATTGAAACGAATGTAATGGAGAGAAAAAAATGGAATGGAATGCAGAAGGGTTGGATGGAATGGAGATAAATGGAATGCAATGGAAAGCAATGGAATGTAAAGAAATGGAACGGAATGGAATGGAGAGGAAAAGAATTGAGAAGAATGAAATTAAATCGAATGGAATAGATAGAAAAGGGGAAAAAGTATTGGAAAGGAATGGAGAGGAATGGAATGGATTGGAATGGAATGGAGAAGAATGGAGTGGAGAGTAATGGCAAGGAACAGAGAGGAATGGAATTAAGTAGAATCGCTTGGAATGGAGTGGAATGGAATGGAGAAGGATGGATTAGAAAGGAATGGAAAGTTGACAAAAGGATTGGAATGGAATGTATTAGAATGCAATAGGCAGAAATGGAAGGGGAGGAATGGAATGGGACAGAATTGAAAGGAAAACAATAGAATGGAATGGAATTAGTTGGAAGGGAATGGAATGGAGATGAATACAATGGAGAGTAATGGAAAGGAGACGATTAGAATGGACAAAAATAGAATGGAGAACAATGGAGTTGAAAGGAATAGAATGGAATGGAGTAGAATGGAGAGGAATAGAATGGACAGGAGTGGATCAAAATAGACTGTAATAGAGAGGAAAGGAATGGAATGGAGAGGAAAGGAATTTAATCGAATGGAATGAAGAGAAATGGAATTGAATGGAATTGAATGGAATGGAGAGAAATGGAATGGAGAGAAAGGGAATTGAATGATTGTAGTGGAGAGGAATAGAATGTAGTGGATTGGAATGGAGACGAATGTATAGGACTGGATTTGAATAGAGAGTAAAGGAGTGGTAAGGAATAGAATAGAATGAAATGGAGAAGAATGGAATGGAGTGGAATACATTGGAATGGAGAGGATTGGAATGGAATGCAATGAATTGAATATGAAAGGAATGGAATGGAATGGAGTAGAATGGAATGAAATGGACAAGAATAAAATAGAGAGAAATGGAAAGGAACAGAATGGATGGAAAGGAATGGAGAGGAATGGAATGGAATGGAGACTAATGGAATTGAATGGAATGGACAGGAAGACAGAAATGAAATGGACAGAAATGGAAGGGAGAAGAATGGAATGGAGAGGAATGGATTGGAATGAAATGGAGTGGAGTGGAAAGGAATGGAGAAGAATCAAATGGAGTAAAATGGAATGGAATGGGAAAGAATTGAATGGAATGGAGAGGAATGTATTGCAATGGAAAGTAATGGAATGAAAAAGAATGGAATGGAGAGTTATGGAATGGAGAGGTATAGAATGTATTGGAATGCAATGGAGGGGAATTGAATGGAGAGAAATAGAAAGTAATGTAGAGGTAGCGAAAGGCAAGGAATGGAACGAGATCGATTGCAAGTCAGAGGAATGAATGGAGAGGAATGGGATGAAGAGGAATGATATGGAATAGAATGGAGAGGAATGAAATGGAATGGAGGGTAACGGAATAGAATGAAATGGAGAGGAATGGAATAGAGAGAAGTGGAATGGAAGGGAATGCAG
>NW_007257046.1:0-498 GCF_000164805.1 Carlito syrichta | reverse complement strand
AAAGAATGGAGAAGAATGAAATTAAATCGAATGGAATAGATAGAAAAGGGAAAAAAAGTAATGGAAAGGAATGAAGAGGAATGGAACGGATTGGAATGGAATGGAGAAGAATGGAGCGGAGAGTAATGGCAAGGAATGGAGAGGAATGGAATTAAGTGGAATCGCTTGGAATGGAGTGGAATGGAATGGAGTGAATGACATGGAGAAGGATGGATTAGAAAGAAATGGAGAGTTGATAAAAGGATTGGAATGGAATGTATTAGAATGCAATTGGCAGAAATGGAAGGGGGAGGAATGGAATGGGACAGAATTGAATGGAAAAGAATAGAGTGGAATGGAATGGAATTAGATGGAAGGGAATGGAATGGAGATGAACACAATGGAGAGTAATGGAAAGGAGAGGATTAGAATGGAGAGGAATAGAATGGAGAACAATGTATTTGAAAGGAATAGAATGGAATGGAGTAGAATGGAGAGGAATGGAATGGACAGGAGTGG
>NW_007257045.1:1722-7834 GCF_000164805.1 Carlito syrichta | reverse complement strand
TCAATTGGCTAGTCAACTGGCTAGCTAGGTAGCTCACTAGTTCCATCAGCTGCATGGCCAGCTGGATAGCTTGTTAAGTCAGGTAGTTAAGTCAGGTGGCTAGCCACATGGCTAGGTATTTAAATAAGTATTTAAGTCAGCTGGCTAGCTGGCTGGCTAGCTAGCTAATTCAGCGAGTTAAGTTAGCTGGCTAGCCTGCTGGCTAACTAGGTGGCTAGCTTGTTAAGGCAGCAGGCTAGCTGGATGTCTATATAGTAAAGTCAGCTAGTTAAGTCAGCTTGTTATCCAACAGGCTAACTAGGTGCCTGCTAAGTTAAGCTGACTGGTTAGCAGACTGGTCAGGTAGGTGGCACAATAGATAAGCCCACTGGCTTGCCGGCTCACCAGTAGAGTGCCTGGCTTGTTAAGCCAGCTGGCTATCTGACCATCCAGCCTGCCAGATGGCTATTTAAGCTGGCTGGCTAGCCAGCTGGACAACCCACTAGCTCACTAGTCGGCTGCCTAGCCAGCTAGCTAGCTAGATATCTAGCCAGTTAAGCCAGAAGTCTACCCATATAGACAACCAGTTAACTGGCTAGTTAAGTCAGCTGGATGGCCCACTATCCTGCTCAGTTGCTAGTCAGCTAGTTAAGTCAACTAGCTAGCCAGCTAGCTTGTTAAGTCAGCTAACAAGTCAGCTCATCATTCAGCTAGCTATTGAAGTCTACTAGCTATTCAACTTGCTAGTCTGCTAGCTAGTTAAGTCAGCTAGCTAGTTAGTTAGCTCGTCAGCTAGATAATTAAGTCAGCCAACTAACTAGCCAAATAGCTAACTAGTTAACTCAGCACGCTAGAGAGTTAGATAGCTTGTTTGCTAGCTAGTTGTCAGCTAGCTAGCCAGCTAGCTAGTCTGCTAGCTAGTTAATTCAGCTAGCAAATCAGCTAGTTGCTTAGCTAACTAGTCGGCTAGCAACTCAGCTATCTGGTCAGATAACTAGTGGGCTCATTCTCTTTCCATCAGTTCAGCTAATTAGTTGGTTCAGCAAACTAGTCGGCTCACTCGCCAGCCAACAGGTCAACTAAATTGTCAGCTCGCTTGCAGGCTAACAGGTCAGCTAACTTGTAGGCTTGCTCGCCAGCTGATTAGTTAAGTCAGCTCACCTGTCGACTCGAAAGCTGGCCGAATAGTTAAGGCAGCTCACATGTTGGGTCACTCGCTGGATGACTAGTTAAGTCAGCTCACCAATCGGTTCATTCATTGACTGACTAGTTAGCTCTTCTGACCATTCGGCTCACTCACTAGCCGATTAGTCAGCTGACCAGTCAGCTCACTCACAGGCTGACAAGTTAAATCAGCTGAACAGTTGGCTCATCGCTGGCCGAATATTTAAGTCAGCTGGCCAGTTGGCTCACTCGCTAGCTGACTAGTAACTCAGCTCACCTGTGGGTTCACTCGCTGGTCTACTTGTTAAGTAAGCCTTCCAGTTGGCCAACAAGCTGACCAACTATTTAAGTCAGCTAACCTAACTGCCAACTAGTCAGCTGATACGTTAGGTCAGGTAACTTGTGGACTGACTAGTTAGGTCAGCTACCTAGTGGCCAAACTAGTCAGCCCATTTGTTAGATCAGCAAACTAGCAAGGCAAATAGTTAACCAAGCTAACTTGTGGGCCAACTCGTCGGTCAACTAATTAAACCAACTAACTAATTTGCAAACTATTTGGCAGGCTTGTTAAGCCAGCTAACAAGTCAGCTGATAGTCAGCCAATGTGTTAAACCAAATAAGTAGTCGGCCGAATTGCCAGCCAACAAGTTGTCACCTAGCTAACTCACCCAATTAATAAAGAAAACTAGTTAACTCGTTTACCAAGTAGTTAATATAGTTAGATAGCTCATTAACCAACTCGTTATGTCAGCTAGCTCTCTCATTAGCCAACTAGTTAAGTCAGCTAGCAAAGTCAGCTAGCTAATTAGCTAGCTAGCTAAGTAAGCTAGCTAAGACAGGTTGCTCACTAGTTAGCTAACTATTTAAGTCAGCTACTTGAGTCTGCTACCTAATTATTTATCTAACTAGTTAACTCAGTTTGTTATTCAGCCAGCTAAATATTTAGTTATTTGATTCAGGTAGTTGTCACTAGCTAACTACTTAAGTCAGCCAATTATATCAGCTAGCTAAGTAGTTAAGACAGCTAGCTAAGTCAGCTAGTAAAGTCAGCTTTTTTAATTTAGTCAGCTGGTTAAGACAACTAGCTAGGTAGTTAGCTAATGGGTTAAGTCAGCAGGTTGAGTCAGGTAGTTAGCTAGTTAACTAATGTGTTAAGTTAACTGGTTGAGTCAGCAGACTATCTAGTTAGCAAATGACTGAGTTAACTGTTTGAGTAGGCTAGCTAGCTAGTTAGCTAACCAGTTAAGTCATCTGGATTAGTCTGCTAGCTAGCTTGTTAGCTAACGAGTTCAGTCAGATGATTAAGTCACTAACTAGCATGTTAGATAACGAGTAAGCACACTACATAGCCATCTGGTTAAGTAAGCTAGGTAGCTAGGCATCTAACTATTTAAGTCACCTTGTTAGCTAGGTACCTAGGCAGTTAGCTAAATACTGAAGTCAGATGGCTTGCTAGGTAGCTAGCTAGTTAGCTAACTATTTAAGTCAGCTGGCTAGCTAGGTAATTTGCTAGTTAAGTCAGCTGGTTAGACAGCTGGATAGCTAGGTAGTGAGCCAGTTAAGTCGGTTGGCTAGCCAGCTGCCTAGCTCGATTATTCACCTAGTTAAGAGAGCTGGCTAGTCAACTGTCAAGGTAAGTAGTTAGCTAGTTAAGTCAGCTAGATATCTACCTGGCTAGCTAGTGATGTCAGTGAGTTAAGTCAGCTGGCTAGCCAACTGGTTAGCTGCTTAAGTCAGATAGTTAAGTCAGCTGTCTAGCCAGCTGGTTAGGTAGGTAGCTAGCTAAATATGTCAGCTTGCAAGCCAGTAGGCAAACTGTTCAAGTCAGCTAGTTAAGTCAGCTGGCAAGCCTGCTGGCAAGGTAGGTAGCTAACTAGTTAAGTGAGCTGGCTATCCAGCTTTCTATCTTAAGACAGTTATGTAAGTCAGTTGGATAGTCAGCTTGCTAGATAGGCAGCCAGCTAGTTAAGTCAGCTGGCTAACCAATTGACTAGCTGGTTAATTCAGCTAGTTATGTCAGCTGGAAAACAGCTGGCTAGCTAGTTGTCAGCTCATTAAATCAGTTGGCTATACAGCTGGTTAGTTAGTTTAAAAGCTAGTTAAGGCAGATGGCTATCCATCAGGCTAGCTAGTTATTTCAGCTAGTTAAGTCAGCAGGCTAGCTTGGAAGCTATCTATATAAGTCAGCTTGTTATATCAGCGAGCTAGCTAGTTAAGTCAGCTAGTTAAGTCAGCTGACTAGCTAGTTATCTAGCTAGGTAGATAGCTAGGTAAGCCAGCTAGTTAGGACAGCTGGCTAGCTAGGTAGCTAGCTGGTTAAGTCAGCCAGTTTAGTCAGATTTATGACTAGTTAAGTCAGCAAGTTAAGTCAGCAGGCTAGGCAGTTACCTAACAGTGTAGCTAGCTATTTAATTCAGCTAGCTAGCCAGTTGGCTAGCTAGTTAAGTAACCTAGTTAAGTCAGCACACTAGCAAGCTGGTTAGGTAGATAACTAGATAGTTAAGTCAGCAGGCAAACCAGTGGGCTACATAGTTAGCTAGCTAGTTAAATCAGCTGGCTATCCATCTGCCTAGCTAGGTGGTGAGCTACATAAATCACCTAGTTAAATCAGTTGGCTAGACAGCTAGTTAGCTACATAAGTCACCTAGTTAAATCAGCTGGCTAGACAGCTGGCTAGCTAGGTAGCTAGATAGTCAAGTGAGCTGTCTAGCCCGCTGGCTAGCTAGTTAAGCCACCAAGTTAAGTCATCTGGATATCCAGCTGTCTAGCTAGGTAGTTGCTACTGTAAGTCAGCTGTCTAATCAGCTGGCTAGCTAGTTAAGTCACCTATTAAAGTCAGCTAGCTAGCCAGTTGGCTAGCTATATAACAAGCCAGTTTATTCAGCTGTCTAGCAAGCAGGCCAGCTATTTAATTCAGATAGTTAAGTCAGCTGGCTAGCCAGCTGGCTAGCTAGGTAGCGAGCTTGTTAAGTCAGATGGCTAGAAATCTGGCTAGTTATTAAGTCAGCTAGTTATGTCTGCTGACTAGCCATGTAACTAGCTCCATAGAGAGCTAGTTAAGTCAGCTGAGTAGCCAGCTGGCTAACTAGATAAGTCAGCTAGGTGTGACAGCTTGATAGCTGGTTAAGTCAACTAGTTAATTCAGTTGGCTAGCCAGCTGGATAGGTAAGTACCAAGCTAGTTAAGTCAGCTGTCTAGTCAGCTGGCTAGCTAGTTAAGTCAGCTAGTTAATTCATCTGGCTTCCTAGCTGGCTATGTAGGTAGCTAGTTAATTAAGTCAGCTGTCTAGCCAGCTGGCTAGCTGGTTAAGTCAGCTAGTTAATTCAACTGACCACCAGCTGGCTAGCTAGTTAAATCAGATAGATAAGCCAGCTGGCTAGCTAGTTATGTCAGTTACTTAAGTCAGGTGACTAGCCAGATGTCTATTTGGTTAGCTAACTACTTAAGTCAGCTGACTAGTTAGTTGGCTAGATAGTTAAGTCACCTAGTTAAGTCAGTTCGCTAGCCATCTGGTTAGCTAGGTTGCTAGGTAGTTAATTCAGCAGGCAAGCCAGTGGTATACATCGGTAGCTAGCTAGTTAAGTCAGCTGGCTAGCCACCTGGTTAGCTAGAGATGTCAGCTAGTTAAATCAGTTGACTAGTCATCTGGCTAAATAGTTATGTCAGATAGTTAAGTCAGCTGGTTAGCCAGCTGGCTAGCTAGGTGACTGGCATGCTAAGTCGGCTGGTTAGCAGCCTGGTCAGGGAGGTGGCCAGATAATTAAGCCAGCTCGCTAGGCAGTTGAACACCAGGGTGGTTGGCTAGTTAAGCCAGCTTTCTATCCCACTTTCCAGCCAGATGGCTGGCTATTTAAGCCAGCTGGCTAGCCAGGTGTCCAGTTCGCTAGGTAGCTACCTGGCTGCCAATCAGGAAGCCAGTCAGGTAGCTAGCAATTTAAGCCAGCTGGCTAGCCGTCTAGCCCACCAGGCAGCTAGCTAGTTAAGCCAGTTGGCTAGCCAGGTAGCCAGCCATCTAGTTAGTAAGCTAGTTAAGTCAGCTAGCTAGCTAGTAGACTAGCTGTTTATGTCAGCTAGTTAAGTCAGCTGGCAACCAACTGGCTAGCTAGCTAAGACAGCTCATTAAGTCTGTTGGCTATCCAGCTGGTTAACTAGTTTAAAAGCTAGTCAAGTCAGATGGCTATCCATCAGGCTAGCAAGTTATTTTAGTTAGTTAAATCAGCTGGGTAGCTAGGAAGCTAGCTATATAAGTCAGCTAGTATGTCAACTAGCTAGCTAGTTAATTAGGTAGTTAAGTCAGCTGGCAAGCTAGATAGCTAGCTAGGCAGTTAGTTAGTTAAGCCAACTAGTTAAGCCAGCTGGCTAGCTAGGTAGCTAGCTGGTTTATTCAACTATTTAAGTCAGCTTGCTTGCTAGTAAAGTCAGCAAGTTAACTCAGCTGGTTAGCCAGCTGCCTAGATGTGTAGCTAGCTAATTAAGTGAACTGATTAGACTGTTAGCTAGCTAGTTGAGTAATCTTGTTAAATCAGCTCACTAACAAGCTCGATAGCTAGGTAGCTAGGTAGTTAAGTCAGTTGGCAAGAGAGCAGGCTATATAGGGAGCTAGATAGTTAAGTCAGCTGACTATCCAGCTGACTAGCTAGGTAGCTAGGCAGTTAAATCAGTCTGCTAGACATCTGGATACCTGATTAAGTCAACTAGTTAAGTCAGATGGCTAGCCAGCTACCAAGCAGTGTACCTAGCTAGTTAAATCAGCTGGCTAGCCAACTGGCTAGCTTGTTAAATCACATAGTTAAGTCAATTCGCTTGCCCACATGTTAGCTAGGTAGGTAGTTAAAACAGTTGGCAAGTCAGAGGGATATGTAGGTTGGTAGGTAGTTAAGTGTGCTGGCTAACCATCAGGCTATCTACATATGTCAGCTAGTTAAGTCAGCTGGCTATCACTCTGTCTAGCTAGGTAGGTAGCTAGTTA
>NW_007257045.1:0-833 GCF_000164805.1 Carlito syrichta | reverse complement strand
CTGGATAGCAAACTGGCTGGCTAGGTAGTGACCTAGTTAAATCAGTTTCGCTACCCAGCTGACTAGTTAGATATGTCAGCTAGTTAAATCTGCTGACTATCCATGTGGCTAGAGAGATAGAGAGCTAGTTAAGTTAGCTGGCTAGCCGCCTGGATATCTAGTTAAGTCAGCTAGTATATTCACCTGGCTGACCAGCTGCCTAGCTCATTAACCAACTAGTTAAGTAAGCTGGCTAATCTGCTGGCTAGCTATGTAAGTCACCGCATTAAGTAGGTTGGCTAAACAGCTCCCTAGCTACTTAAAAAACTAGTTAAGTCAGTTGACTAGACAGCTAACTAGCTAGTTATTTCAGCTAGTTCACTCAAATTGCTAACTAGGTAGATAACTAGTTAAGTCAGCTAGTTATGTCAGTTAGCTAGGTATTTAAGTCAGCTAGTTAAGTCGCCTAGACAGGTAGTTAGCCAGCTATGTAGCTAATTATTTCAGCTAGTACAGTAGCTGACTAGATGGGTAACTAGCTAGTTAAGGCAACAAGTTAAGTCATCTGGCTAGCCAGTGGCCTTGCTGGGTAGCTAGCTTGTTAAGTCAGTTGGCTAGCCAGCTGGCTAGCTACCTAAGTCACCTAATTAAGTCAGTTCGCTAGCCAGCAGTTTAGCTAGTTAGCTAGGTAGTTAAGTCAGCTGGCTACCCAGTGATATACATAAGTAGTTAGCTATTTAAGTCAGCTCGTTAGCCACCTGTCTAGCTAGTGATGTGTGCTAGTTAAATCAGCTAGCTATCCAGCTGGCTATCTACTTATGTCTGCTAGTTGAGTCAGCTGGCTAGCAAGCTGG
>NW_007257044.1:3613-4888 GCF_000164805.1 Carlito syrichta | reverse complement strand
TTACTTAACTTGTTGGCTAAGGCGAATGCTAGTTGACTTAATGAGTGGGTAAGGCATTAGCTAACTGTTTCAACTAGTTGGCAAATGGGTTAACTAGTTGACTTAACTAGTTGGTAAAGGAGATAGCTACGTGACATCTCGAATCAGCCAATGAGTTAGCTGGCTTAAAAATGTTGGCTGACTACATGACTAACTTGTTAGCTGGCTTAACAAGTTGGCCGGCTAGTTGGCCGACTAGTTAGCTTGGTCAAGATGTTGACTAATCAGTTTGCCCACTAGTTAGATAATTTAACTAGTTGGCTGACTGGTTTGCTGACCAAATTAGTCTCCAACTATTTGGCCGAATAGTCTTCTGGACTAACTAGTCAGTCGACTAGTTAGCTGAGATAACTTGTCATCTGACTAGTTGGCCAACTAATTGGCCGATTGGTTAGCTGACTTATCTAGTTGGTCGGCTAATCGGCCGACCGGTTAGCTGACTTAACTAGTCAGCAGGCCTGTGTGCCGTCAGGTGAGCTGACACAATTCAGCCAGCGAATGAGCAGACTGGTCAGCTGAGTTAAGTAGTAGACCAGCGAGTGAGCCAACTGGTCAGCTGACTTAACTAGTCAGCTGGTGAGTAAGCCGACTGGTCAGCTTATTTAAATAGTTGACCAGCGAGTGATCTGACTGGTCAGCTGACTTTAATAGGCTGGTGAATGAACCAACTGGTCAGAAGACTTAACTAGTCGACAGGCAATTGAGCAGATCGGTGAGCCAACTTAACTACTCGGCCAGAGGAGGAGCCGATGGGTGAGCTGCATTAAACAATTGGCTGGACAGTGAGCCGACCGGTGAGCTGACTAAACTCATCAGCTGGCAAGCAAGTCGAGCAGATAGCTGACCTGTTGTCCTGCGAGTGAACTGACAAGTAAGTTGACCTGTTGGCTGGTGAGTGAGCTGACTAGTTAGCTGACCAGCTATCTGAGTTGCTAGCTGACTAGTTAGCTAAGTAACTAGCTCATTTGCTAGCTGGCTTATCTAGTCAGCTGACAAGCTAGCTGGCTGTGTAGCTGACATAACTAGCTAGCAAAGAAGCTATCTAGCTGCCTAGCTAACTGACTTAGCTAGCTAGGTGAATACTTAGCTGACTTGCTAGATTACTTAACTAGCTAGCTGGCTAGCTAGCTGACTTAACTAGCTGAATAGATTGTTGGCTGACTAGTCAGCTAGCCAGCTGATTTACCTAGCTAGCTACCTGGTTGCCTAAACGGATAGCCAGCCGACTTAACTAGG
>NW_007257044.1:0-2639 GCF_000164805.1 Carlito syrichta | reverse complement strand
CCAGCTGACTTAAGAGCTAGCTATTATAGCTAGCCAGCTTAATTTACAAGCTGAAATAACTAGCTAGCTACCCAGCTACTATCTAGCTAGCAAGCTGACATAACTAGCTAGCTAGTTGACATAACTATCTGATTTATCTAGCTAGATACCTAGCTAGCCAGCTGATTTAACTAGCTGAAATAACTAGCTAACCAGCTGTCTATCAATCTGATTAATGAGTTTTTTGGTTTGTTTGTTTGGTTTTGAGTTGGAGTCTCACTATGTCACCCAGACTGGAATGCAGTGGCCGCTTCCGGCCACCGCAGCCTCGACCTGCTGGGCTCCAGAGATCCTTCTGCCTTAGCCTTCCAAGTAGCCAGAATTACAGGCATCCACTACCACGCCCAGCTGATTTTTTGATTTATTGTAGAGATGAGGTCTCACTGCCCAGGTGGGTCTCGAACCCGTGGGATCAGGCAATCCACTCCCCTCAGCCTCCCAAAGTCATGGGATTACAGGCTGAGCCACCGAGCCTGGCTATTAATGAGTTTTTTAACCAGCTAGCCAGCTGGCTAGCCAGTTGAATTAATTAGCTAGCTATCCTGCTAGGCAGCTGGCTAGCCAGCTGACGTTACTAACTGACTTAACTAGCTAGCCAGCTGTCTAACTAGCTGACTTAACTAGCCTGCTACCATGCTAGCCAGCTGACATAACTAGCTTATTTAAGTAGGTAGCTACCTAGATAGCAATCATATAGCTAGCTGACTAAACTAACTGACTTAACTAGCTAGCTAGCTGAAATATCTAGCTGACTGAACTAACTAGCTACATAGCTAGCCAGCTGACTTAATTAGCTGAAATAAATAGTGAGCCAGCTGGCTACTCATATGAAGTGATTACCTTTTTAACTAGCTAACAATCTGGTTAGACAACTGATTAACGAGCTGACATAACTAGCTAGCCAACTGGTTAGCCAGCTGACTGAACTAACTGACTCAACTAGCTAGCCAGCTGGCTAGCCAGCTGACTGAATTGCCTAGCTACCTACCTAACTAGCCAGCAGCCTATCTAGTTGATTTAATTCCCGGACATAATGAAATAGCCAGCTGGCTAGTCAGTAGACTCAACTAGGTAGCTACCTAGATAGACAGCTGGAAAGTCAATTGACTACACTAGGTGACTTAAATAGCTGGCCTGTTTGCTAGTCACCTGAATTAAATACCTTGCTATATAGTTCGCCAGCTGGCAATCCAGCTGACTTAACTAGGTTACTTAACTAGCTAGCCAGCTGTCTAGACTGCTGATTTAAGTAGCAATCTACCTAGCTAGCCTGCTGGATAGCCAGCTGACTTTACTTGGTGCTGTAACAAGCTAACCAGCAGGCAAGACAGCTGACAACTATCTAGCTACCTAGCTAGCCAGCTGTCTAGCCAGCCGAATTCACTGGTTAAGGTGACTTAACTAGCTAGTGAGCTGACTAGCAGGCTGACTTGACTGCCTAGCTACCTAGATAGTCAGCTGGATACACAGCTGACTTAACTATCTCACTACCTATGTAGCCCACTGACTTGCCAGCTGACTTAACTAGCTAGCTACATAGCTAGACAGCTGGCTAGTGAGCTGACTTAACTAGGTTACGCAACTAGCTAGCTAAATGCCTAATCAGCTGACTTAACAAGCTAACTACCCAGCTAGGCAGCTAGCTAGCCAGATGACTTAATTTGCTGACTTAACAAGCTAGAAAGCAGACTTTACTAACTGATTTAACCAGCAAGATACCTAGCCAGCTGGCTTAACTAGCTGTCTTAACTACTTAGTTACCTAGCTAACTATCTAGCTAGCCAGCTGGGTTAACTAGCAGACTTGCCTAGCAAACTAGCTGACATAACAAGCTGACTTATATAACTAGGTCCCTAGCTAACCAGCTGAATTAACTAACTGTAAGAACCTGCTAGCCAAATGGCTAACAATCTGACTGAACTAGATTTTTAACCAGCTAACAAGTTGGATAGCCAACTGACTTAATGAGCTGACTTAACTAGATAGCCAGCTGGTTGCCAACTGACTGAACTAGCTGACTTAACCAGCTAGTCAACTGGCTAGCCAGCTGACTTAATTGCCTAGATATGCAGCTAGCCAGCAGCATAGCTAACTGACTTAACTATATGATTTAATAAAGTAACCAGCTGGCTTGCCAGCAGACCAAACTAGCTATCTAACTAGTTAGACAGCTGGATAGTCAGCTGACTTAACTAGATGACTTAAATAGCTGGTCTGTTTGCTAGTCACTTGAATTAACTACCTTGTTATATAGCAAGCCAGCCTTCTAGCCTGCTGACTTAACTAGGTTGCTTAAATAGCTAGCCAGCTCTCTAGTCGGCTGACTTAATTAGCAAGCTAACTAACTAGCCAGCTGGCTAGCCAGCTGACATAACTAGGTACCATAACTAGTTAACCAGCAGGCTAGACAGCTGACTTAGCTATCTATCTACCTAGCTAGCCAGCTGTCTAGCCTGATGACACAACTAGGTGACTTAACTATCTAGCCAGCTGGCTAGCAGACTGACTTAACTGCCTAACTACCTCGCTAGCCAGTTGGATAGCCAGCTGACTTAAATATCTGGCTACCTACATAACTCACTGGCTTGCCAGCTGACTTA
>NW_007257043.1:1954-2699 GCF_000164805.1 Carlito syrichta | reverse complement strand
GATTGAAAGGAATGGAATAGTGTGGAATGGAAAGGAATGGAATAGAGAGAAATAGAATGGGATGAAGAGGAAATATATGGAATGGAATGGAATGGAATGGAAAGGAGAGGAAGGAATGGAATGGAACGGAATGGAGAAGAATGGAATAGAATGGAAAGGAATGGAAAGGAGTGGAATGAAATGGAATAGAATAAGGAGGAATGGAATGGAGAGAAATGGAATGGAGTGGAATGGAATGGAAAGGAGATGAATGGAAAGGAGTGTAGAGGACTGGAATGGAATGGAATCGAATCGAATCGAATGGAATGGAATGGAATGAAAAGGAATGGAGTGGCCTGGAATGGAGAGGAATGGGATGGAAGGGAATAGAGAGGTATGGAATGGAATGGAATGGAGAGGAATGGAATGGAAAAGAAAGGAATGGAATGGAATACAATGGAATGTAGCCGAGAGGTATGAAATGGAATTGAATGGAATGTAGAGGAATGTAAAGGGGAGGATGGAATGGAGAGGAATGTATTTGAATTTAATGGAGAGGAATGGAATGGAATGAAATTGAATGGAAGGGAAAGGAGAGAAATAAAATGGAATGATTGGAATGTAATGGAATGTAGAGGAAAGGAATGGAATGGAATGGAGCAGAATGGAAAGGAGAATAATGTAATGCAATGGAAAAGATAGGAATGGATGCAAATTGAATGCAATGGAAAGGAATGGCATGGAAAGGAAAGATTGGAATGGAATT
>NW_007257043.1:0-335 GCF_000164805.1 Carlito syrichta | reverse complement strand
ACTTGAATTGAATGGAATGGATAGGAATGGAGAGGAATGGAATGGAGAGGAATGGAGAGGAATGGGATGGAAATGAATGGAGAGTCATGGAACGGAATGGAATAGATGGGAATGGAATGGAATGATATGAAGAGGCATGGAATAGAATGGAAAATATTGGAATGGAGTGTAACGGATTGGAGGGGAAAGGAATAAAATGGAATAGAGAGTATTGGAAAAAAATGGAGAGTAGTGGAATGGAATGGAGATGAATGGAATGGAATGAAATGGAGAGAAATGGATTGGAATGGGATAAATTTTATGGAATAGAATGGAGAGGAATGGAAGGGAATAGA
>NW_007257042.1:1880-5463 GCF_000164805.1 Carlito syrichta | reverse complement strand
GGAAATAAATCGAATGATATTCAATGGAATGGAAAGGAATGCAAAGGCATGGAAGGGAGAAGAATGGAATGGAATGGAGAGGAATGGTTGAAATGGAAAGTAGTGGAGTGGAATGGAATGGAATGGAAAGGAATGGAGCAGAATGGAGATGAATGGCATTGAACGGAATGGAATGGAATAGAGACGAATGGAATGGAATGGAGAGGAATTCAATGGCATGGAATGGATTGCAATGGAGTTGAATGTAATGGAAAGGAACGGAATGGAAAGGAATGGAGTGTAATGGAGAGTAAAGGAATATTATGGAGAAGAATGTGATGGAATGGAGAAGAATGGAACGGAAAGGAAAGAGGAGGAATGAAAAAATGGAGTGTAAGGGAATGGATTGGAGTGGAATGGAATGGAATGGAATTTAGATGAACAGAATGGAATGGAATGGAGAAGAATGGAATTGAATGGAGTGGAATTGAGTGGAATGGAATGGGTGGGAGAGGAATGGAAGTGAATGAAACAGAATGGAGAGGAAAGGTATGGAATAGAGAGGAATGGAATTGAAAAAAATGGAGTAGAATTGCTGGAATGCATGGATTGGAATGGAGAGGAAGGGAATGGAGCGTAATGGAATGCAAAGAAATGGAATGGAAGAGAATAAAAGGAATGGAGAGGAATGGAGTGGAACAGCAGTTAGTGAAATGGAATGGAGTGGAATGGAATGGAATAGAAGGGAATGGTGTAGAATTGAGAGAAATGAAATGGGGTGGAAAGGAATGCATGGCAAAAAATGGAAGCGAAAGGAGAGGAATGAAATGTAGTGGAATGGAGAGGAATGGAATGGAGAGGAATGAAATGGTATTGAGAAGAATGCAATGGAATGAAGAGGAATGCAATGGAATGGAATCCAGCGGAATGGAATGGAGAAGAATGGGATGGAATGAAAAGGAGTTGAATGGAGAGAAATGGAATGGAATGGAATGGAATGAACCAGAATGGAATGGTATGGAAAAGATTAGAATGGAATGGAATGAAATGGAATGTAATGGTATGAAATGGAATGGAGAGTAAAGGAATGGAATGGAATGGATTGGAACGGAATGGAGTGGAATAGAATGTAATGGAATGGAGATAAATGGAGAGGAATGGTATGGAATGGACTGAAATGGAGAGGAATGGATTGGAATCAAGAGGATAGTAATAAAAAGGAGTGGAATGGAATGTATGGAATGAAATGGAAATAAGTGGAGTGAAGTGGAGTGGAATGGCATAGAGTGAAATGGAGAAGAATGGAATGGAGTGCTGTGGAAAGGAGTGGAGTGGAATGGAATGGAGTCGAATCAAATGAAGTAGAATGGAATGGAGTGGAGAGGAGTGCAATGGAGTGGAGAGGTATGGAATGGAATGGAATGGAGAAGAATGGTATTTAATGGAAAGGAAGAGAGAAAAATGGAATGGAATGGAGAGGAATGGAATGGAATTGAATGGAGAAGAATGGTATTTAATGGAAAGGAAGAGAGAAAAATGGAATGGAATGGAGAGGAATGGAATGGAATTGAATGAAATTCAATGGAATTGAAAGGATTGGAATGGAATGGAATAAAAAATGTGATGCAATTGAATGTAGAGGAATGGATTAGAAGGGAATGAAATGGAATGGAAAAGAATCAAAAGAAGAGGAACGGAATAGATTGTAATGGAGAGGAATGGAATGGAGTGGAATGGAGAGGAATGGAATGGAAATGAAAGGAGAGGCATGGAATGGAATGGAATGGATAGGAATGGAATGAAATGATATGGATAGAAATGGAATGGAATGGAATGGAAAGAAACGGAATAAAATGGAATGAAATGGAATGGAGAGAAGTGGAATGGAATGGAACGGAATGGAATGGAGAGGAATGGATTGGAATGGAATGAATCTTATGAAATAGAATGGAGAGGAATGGGATGGAATGGAATCCAAAGGAATGGAGAGGATTGGAATGGAATGGAGTGGAATGGAATGGAGAGGAATGAAATGGAGAGGAAATGAATGGAGAGGAATGGAATGGAATCGAATCGAATGGAAAGGAATGGAATGAAAAGGAATGGAGTGGACTGGAATGGAGAGGAATGGGATGGAAGGGAATAGAGAGGAATGGAATGGAAAGGAAAGGAATGGAATGGAATACAATGGAATGTAGCCGAGAGGTATGAAATGGAATTGAATGGAATGTAGAGGAATGTAAAGGGGAAGATGGAATGGAGAGGAATGTATTTGAATTTAATGGAGAGGAATGGAATGGAATGAAATTGAATGGAAGGGAAAGGAGAGAAATAAAATGGAATGATTGGAATGTAATGGAATGTAGAGGAAAGGAATGGAATGGAATGGAGTGGAATGGAAAGGAGAAGAATGTAATGCAATGGAAAAGATAGGAATGGATGCAAATTGAATGCAATGGAAAGGAATGGCATGGAAAGGAAAGATTGGAATGGAATTGAATGGAATGGATATAAATGGAATGGAGAGGAATTGAGAGGAATGGAATTGAATGGAGTGGAATGGAAGGGAATGGAGATGAATGGAATGGAATGGAATAGAATGGAATGGAGAGGAATGGAATGAAACGAATGGATTGAAAGGAATGGAATAGTGTGGAATGGAAAGGAATTTAATAGAGAGAAATAGAATGGAATGAAGAGGAAATATATGGAATGGAATGGAATGGAAAGCAGAGGAAGGAGTGGAATGGAATGGAATGGAGAAGAATGGAATAGAATGGAAAGGAATGGAAAGGAGTGGAATGAAATGGAATAGAATAAGAAGGAATGGAATGGAGAGGAATGGAGAGAAATGGAATGGAGTGGAATGGAATGGAAAGGAGATGAATGGAAAGGAGTGTAGAGGACTGGAATGGAATGGAGTCGAATGGAGAGGAATTGAATGGAGAAGAATGGAATGGCAAAAAATGGGATTTGAATGTAGAGGAATGGAATGGAATGGAATGGAATGGAGAAGAAAGGAATGGAATGGAATGGAGATGAATGAAATGGAGGGGAATTGAATGGAGAGGAATGGAATTGATTGGAATGGAATGGAATAGAATGCAAAGGAATGGAATGGACTGGAATGGAGAGGAATGGGATGGAAGGGAATGGAGAGGAACGGAATGGAATGGAGAGGAATGGAATGGAATGGAATGTAGTCGAGAGGTATGAAATGGAATGAAATGGAATGGAAAGGAATGGAATGGGGAGGAATGGAATGGTGAGAAATGTAATGGAATTTAACGGAGAGGAATGGAATGGAATGGAATTAAAAGGAAGGGAAGGAGGAGAAGTGGAATGGAATATTGGAAAGTATTGGAATGTAGAGGAAAGGAATGGAATAAAATGGAGTGGAATGGAAAGGAGAAGACTGTAATGGAATGGAAAAGATGGGAATGGATTCGAATTGAATGCAATGGAAAGGAATGGCATGGAAAGGAAAGGACTGGAATGGAATTGAATGGAATGGATAGGAATGGAAAGGAATGGAATGGAGTGGAATTGAGACGAATGGAGAGGAACGGAATGGAATGGAGATGAATGGAATTGTATGGAATGG
>NW_007257042.1:964-1757 GCF_000164805.1 Carlito syrichta | reverse complement strand
TGAAGTGGAATGGTAAGAAATGGAAAGGAGAGTAAAGGAAAGGAATGGAATGGATTGGAATGTAATGTAATAGAATGGAATGGAGAGGCATGGAATGGAGAGGAATGGTATGGAATGGACTGAAAAGGAGAGGAATGGAATGGAAGGAAGAGGAAGGGAATATAATGGAGTGGAATGGATTGAATGGAATGGAAAGGAAATAAGTGGAGTGGAGTGGAAGGGAATATAATGGAATGGATTGGAGAGGAATAGAATGGAATGGAGTGGAGTGGAATGGCATGGAGGGGAACTAAATGAAGTGGAATGGAATGGAATGGAGAGGAGTGCAAAAGAGTGCAGAGGTATGCAATGGAATGGAGAAGAAAGGTATTTAATGGAAAGGAAGAGAGAACAAGGGAATGGAATGGAATGGAATGGAGAGGAATGGAATGGAAAGGAATGGAGTTGGGACGAATGGAATGGAATGGAATGGAGAGAAGTGGAATGGAATGGAATGCAATGGAAAGGAACGGAACTGAATGGAATGGAATAATGAGGAATGGAATGGAGAGGTATGGAGAGAAGTGGAATGGAATTGGAATATAGTGGAATGGAATGGAATGGGAATGAAGAGGAATGGAAAGGAAAGGAGATGGTTGGAAAGGAATGTAGAAAACTGGAAGGGAATGCATTCGAATGGAGAGGAACTGAATGGAGAAAAGTGAAATGACAAGCAAAGAATTTGAATGAAGAGGATTGGATTGGAATGAAAAAGAATGGAATGGAATGGAGAAGAATGGAATGAAATGGAGTG
>NW_007257042.1:0-944 GCF_000164805.1 Carlito syrichta | reverse complement strand
AGGAAGGAATGGAATGGAGAAGAATTTAATACAATGGAATGGAATGGAATGGAGAGGAGTGGGATGGAATGGAATGGAATGGAATGGAATAGAATGGAATAAGGATGAATGGAATGAAATGGAATTGAAAGAAATGGAGTGGAGTGGAATGGAATACAGTGGAATGTAAGGGAATGAAGAGGAATGGAATAGAAAGGAGATGAATGGAAAGGAATGTAGAGGACAGGAATGGAATGGAGTCGAATGGAGAGGAATTGGATGGAGAAGAATGGAATGGCAAGGAATGGGTTTGAATGTAGAGGAATGGAATGGAAGGAAAAGAAATGGAATGGAATGGAGAAAAATAGAATATAATTGAGTGGAATTGGGAGGATGTTAATAGAGACGAAAGGAATGGCAATGAATGCAATGGAAAGGATGGGAGAAGAATGGAATGGAGGGAATGGAGTGTAATCGAATGGACTGAAATGTAATTTAATGGAATGGTAATAAATGGAATGCAATGGAATGGAATGGATTGGAATGGAATGGAATGGAAAGGAATGGTATGGAAAGGAATGGAATGCAATATAGCAGAATTGAATTTAATGGAGTGCATTGGAGTGGAATGGAGAGGTTTGGGATGGAGTGGAGAGTTATGCAATGGAATGGAATGGAATGGAGAGGAATGGAAAGGAATGGAAAAAATGGAATGGAGTTGGGATGAATGGAATGGAATTGAATGAAATTCAATTGATTTGAGAGGTTTGGAATGGAATTGAATCGAATGGAATGTAATGCAATTGAATGGAGAGGAAGGAATTAGAATGGAATGAAATGGAATGGTATCGAAAGGAGAGGAATGGTATGGACTTGAATTGAATGGAATGGATAGGAATGGAGAAGAATGGAATGGAGAGGAATGGAGAGGAATGGGATGGAAATGAATGGAGAGTCATGGAATG
>NW_007257041.1:2039-5610 GCF_000164805.1 Carlito syrichta | reverse complement strand
GGTTGGCTAGCTGTCTAGCCAGCTGACTTAACTAGCTAGCTAACTTGTTGGCTAAACTACTAGCCAGGTATCTCAACTAGCTAGTTACCTGGCTGACTAGCTGGCAAGGCAGCCAGCAATCTACCCAGCGGGCTGGCCCCCTGGCTAGCCAGCTGGTTTAAGTAGACAGCTAGATGGTTGGACAGTGGAATAGCCAGCCAGCTTAAATAGCCAGACACCATGCTGGTCAGCCAGCTAGCCAGCCGAATTAACTAGCTGGCCACCTACCTGACCAGCCTGCTAAACTGCTGGCTTAACTTGCCAGGCACCTAGCTAGCCAGCCAGCTACAGCTGTCTTAACTAGCTGACTTAACTAGATAGCCATCTGGTTAACCAGCTGGCATAACTAGCGAGCCACCAAGTGAGCCAGATGACTAACCAGTTCACTTAACTCACTGACTAAACTAGCTAGCAAGACAGCTAGCTAGCTGACTTAATTAGCTAGCTACTACGTAGACAAGTGGCTAGCCAGCTGACTTAACTAGCTGACTTAACCAGATAGCCTGCTGGCAAGCCAGCTGACTTAACTCACTAGCTACCTAGCTAGCCAGATGGCTAGGTACTTGACTTAACTAGCTGACTTAATAAACTAGCCAGTTGGCAAGCCAGCTGACTCAACTAGTTGACTTAACTCGTTAGCCAGCTGGCTAGCCAGCTGTCTTAACTAGCTGACTTCACTAGGTAGCCAGGTGGCTAGCCAGTTGACTTAACTATCTAGCCTCCTATGTAATCTGCTGGCTTGCCAGATGAATTAACTACCCAATACTTAGCTAACCTGCTTGCTAACCAGCTAACTTAACCAGCTGTCACAAGAACCTCCCCTGCTTTCTAGCCAGTTTAATTAACTAGCTTGCCACATAGCAGGCCAGCTATCATTCCAGCTGAATTAACTAGGTGATTTATCTAGCTAGCCAGGTATCTAGGCAGCTGACAACTAGCAAGCTGCCTACCTAGACAGCTGGCTAGTCATCTGACGTAACTAGGTGACTTAACTAGATAGCCAACTTGTTAGATAACTAACATAACTAGCTAGCTACGTAGCTTGCAAGCAGGCTAGCTAGCTGAATTAACTAGCTGACTTAATTTGCTACCTAGCTGACATATCTAGCTGACTTAACAAGCCAGTTTCCAAGCTTGCCTGCTGACTTAACTAGCTGAAATAACTAGCGAGCCAGCTGACTGCCCATCTGACGTAAAGAGCTTTTTAACTAGCTAGCCAGCTGACTAGACAACTGAATTAACGTGCTGACTTAACTAGCTAGCCTGCTGGTTAGCCAGTTGACTATAGTAGCTGAATAAGCTAACTTTACAGCTGTTTAGCCACCTGACTCAATTGCCTAGCTACCTAGCTAGTCAGCAGCCAAGCCAGCTGATTTAATTACATGACTTACTGATGTAGACAGCTGGCTAGCCAGCAGACTCAGCTACCTATCTACCTAGCTAGACATCTGAATAGCCAGTTGACAACTAGCTGACATAACTAGATAGTCTAAAAGCTAGACAGCTGACTTAACAGCTACCTACCTACATAGCCCGCTGCCTTGCCAGCTGACTTAACTAATAACTACCTAGCTAACTTGCTGGCCAACAAACTGACTTAACTAGGTGACTTAACTAGCTAGCCAACTGGGTAGCCAGCTGAATTAACTAGAAAGCTACCCTGAGAGGCAGTTGTCTAGCCAGCTGACTTAACTAACTTTCTTAACTAGCTAGTCAACTGACTTAACTAGCTGACTTAACTAGCTAACTATCTAGGTAGCCAGCTGACTTAACTACATGACTTAAGTAGCTAGCTTCCTAGTTAGAAAGCTGGACAGCCAGCTGACTTAAGTAGCTGACTTAACCAGTTAGCCAGTTGGTTAGCCAGCTGACTTAACTAGCTGATTTAACTAGTTAGCAAGCTGACTTAATTAAGTGACTAAACTAGCTACCTACCTAGCTATGCAGCTGGCTTAACTAGCCTAAATACCTACCTAGCCAGATGACTTGCCATCTGACTTAACTAGCTTTTTAACTAGGTAACCAGCTGGATAGCCAACTGAATTAACGAATTGACTTTATTAGCTAGCCAGTTTGTTGCCAGCTGACTTAACCAGCTAGTCAGCTGGCTAACCAGATGACTAAAGCTGGCTACCTATCTAGCAAGCTGGGTAGCCAGCTGACTGACCTAGCTGACTTAAACTTGCATACTGGCTAGCCAGTTCACTTAACTATCTTGCTAACTACCTAGCTAGCAGGTTAACCAGCTGAATTAACTAAGTGCATTGAACAGCTAACCTGCTGGCTAGCATGCTGACTTATCTAGCTAGGTACCTGCCTAGCCAGCTGGATAGACAGCTGACTAAACTAACTGTCTTAACCATCTAGCAAGTTGGCTATCAGCTGCATTAACTCGCTGACATTTCTACCTAGCCAAGCAGCTATCTAGCTGACTTAACTATCTAGTTAAATGCATTGTAAGTTTGCTAGCCAGTTCTTTTTTCTAGCTGAATTAACCAGCTAAGCAGTTACCTAGCCAACTAACTTAACCAGCTCACTACCAAGCTAGCCAGCTGGATAGCCAGTTGAATTAACCAGCTTACTTAACCAGCTAGCTACCTAGATAGCCAGCTGAATTAAATAGCTAGCTAACTAGCTAGCTACCTACTAGCCAGCTGACTTAAACTGTTAGCTAACTAGCTAGATACCTAGCTAACAAACTGACTTACATAGTTAGCTTCCTAGCTAGCTAACTGACTTAACCAGTTAGATAACTAGTTAGCCTGCTCATTATATAACGTGCTAGCTAGGTGACTTAATCATCGGACTTAACTCGTTAGCTAATGAGCTAGCTAACTGACACAACCAGCTGACTTAACTCATTAGCTAACTAGCAAGCTAACTGATATATCCAGCTGACTTAACTCGTTAGCTAACTAGCTAGCTTGCCTACTCAAGCAGCTGAGTCAAATGGGAGGGCCTGCTTTATTTCGTGCTCAGGTACCAGGTTCTTGCTTAATGTCTACCTTTAATTCTCTGAGTACAGAAAGCCCTCATCAGGACAATATCAAGGACGTTTGGTGGCTGGAGATGTTAATGTCTGAAAGAACCGACCCTAGTAGTGTGACTAGAGCTTCTCCACCTCTCAACGTACCGACTTGCCCCATCAATGATACGGAAAAGGACTGGTCACTCGTCCAGTGAGATATTGGATTCCCAAAATGGAGAGACTGTGCTTATAACTCTAAAGTGGACTACCCTGTACCTGGTTAAAGACTATATATTAGTGACTGGTGTTTTTAATGGCTCTACACTTGCCACAGCTAGGTGACATTCCAATGGATGGGTGCTTCCAGTACTGTCCAGCAAGTATGGCGTCCTGCAGATTATTCAGCCTCATCTATGGAGAGCTCTCACAGCCCTTAAACCAGTCAGACTGTCTAGATCTGTTGGAGAAACTCAGTCATATCTTATTAGGGCATATTTGCAATCTCCTTATATGTTTCTTATTTGGAATGAATATCAAACTGTTAAAAATTGTTTATCATGCTAA
>NW_007257041.1:0-1050 GCF_000164805.1 Carlito syrichta | reverse complement strand
CTTTCTTTCTTTTAATATCTGTCCCTACAGATTTGCCGATGCCACAACATCTTCCAAGGGACTCCCCAAAACTTGCAGGGGCTGGCCTCCCACAAGCTGGCAACCAACTGGCTAGCTAGTTAAGACAGCTCATTAAGTCAGTTGGCTATCCAGCTGGTCAGCTAGTTAAAAAGGTAATCAAGTCACATGGCTATCCATCTAGCTAGCTAGATATTTCAGCTAGTTAAATCAGCTGGCTAGCTAGGAAGCTAGCTATATAAGTCAGCTAGTTATGTCAGCTAGGTAGCTAGTTAAGTCAGTTAGTTAAGTCAACTGGTTAGTTAAATAGCTAACTAGTCAGCCAGCTGGTTGAGCCAGGAGGTTATGCCAGCAGGCTAGCTAGGTAGCTAGCTGGTTATTTCATCTAGTTAAGTCAGCTTGCATGCTAGTTAAGTCAGCAAGTTAACTCAGCTGGCTAGTCAACTATTTAGTTGGTTAGTTAGCTAATTAAGTCAACTGGCTGGCCAGTTGGCTAGCTAGTTAAGTAACCTTGTTTAGTCAACTCACTAGCAAGCTGAATAGCTAGGTAGCTAGGTAGTTAATTCAGCTGGCATGAGAGAAGGCTACGTAGGTAGATATTTAATTCAGTTGGCTATCCAGCTGACTAGCTAAGTAGCTAGGTTGTTAAGTCATCCTGCTAGACAGTTGGCTACCTGATTAAGTCAATTAGTTAAGTCAGATGGCTAGCCAGATGCCTGGCTAGGTAGTAAGCTAGTTAAGTCAACTGGCTAGCCAACTGGCTAGCTAGTTTAGTCAGCTAGATAATTCAGCTGACTTCCCAGGTGACTGGCTAGGTAGGTAGCTAGTTAAGTCAGCTGGCTAGTTATCTGACTATCTGGTTAAGTCAGCTAGTTAATTCAGCTGGCCATGCAGCTGGCTAGTTAATTAAGTCAGATAGTTAAGTCAGTTGAACAGCCAGCTGGCTGGCTATGTAGCTAGCTAGTTTAATCAACTAATTGTCGCAGGTTGAGTACTAGGTAGCTAGGTAGTTTAGTCACCTAGTTAAGGCAG
>NW_007257040.1:4582-7189 GCF_000164805.1 Carlito syrichta | reverse complement strand
TGTGCGGGTATATTTCTTATATAATGACTCATTTTCATTTGGGTACATCTCTAATAGGATTGCTGGGTTAAATGATATTTCAATTTTTAGTTCTTTGAGAAATCTCTATACTGTTTTCAATCGAGGTTGAACAGTGGACAATTCCTCCAATAATGAATGAGTGTTCCCTTTTCTCTGAAACCATGCCAACAACTGTTTTTCTCTGACTTTTTAATAATAGCGATTATGCTGATATAAGCCATTATGATCATATTTTGTTATGATTTTAATTTTCACTTGTCTGATGATTAGTGATGTTGAGCATTTTTCATTTTTGATGCCCATGTGTATGTGTTTTTTGAGAATTGTCTATTCATTTCCTTTGTCCACTTTTTGATATGATTGTTATCTTCATGTTGAGTCATTTGAGTTCATTGCAGATTCTTCATATGGTTTATTTTTGCCAGATTTGTCAAAGATCAGTTGGTTGTAAGTTTGTGGTTTTATTTCTGGATTCTCTATTCTATTCCATTTATCTATATGGCTATGCTGTTTTAGTTAATATAATCTTACAGCATAATTTGAAGTCAGGTAGTGTAATGCCTCTGCATCTATTCTTTTTTTACTAAGGATTTCTCTGGCTATTTGGGCTCCTTTTTGGTTCTACATAAACTTTTAATTTTTTTCTCATTCTGTGAAAAATGACATTGTTGATATTTTGACGTGGACTGCATTAAATCTGTAGATTGCTTTGAGCAGTATAGTCATATTAACAATAGTGACTTTTGAAATTCATGAATATCGGATATACTTCTATGTGTTTCTGTTGTCTACAACTTCTTCTATCTGTGATTTGTAGTTCTCCTTGTAGAGACCTTTCACCTACTTAGTTAATTGTATTCCCAGGTATTTTTAATTTTTTGTGGTTATTACAGATGGGATTGAGCCCTTGATTTGTTTCTTGGCTTGAGTGTTATTTTGTGCAGAAATGCCACCGATGTTTTCACATTGATTTTGTATGTTGATACTTCATGTCTTTTATTAGGTCTAGAAGCCTTTTGAAGAAGTCTTGAGGGCTTTCTAGGTAGGCAAACCTGTCTTGGTCCAGTTCTCAGGTGGAATATTTTCAACTTTTCTCTATAAAGTATGATATAGGCTATTGGTTTGTCATATGGCTCTTATTATTCTAAGATATATTCCTTCAATGCCTAGTTTGTTGAAGGTTTTTTATCATGATGATATGTTGAATTTTATCGAATGCCTTCTTTGCATCACTTGAGATGATCATATAGTTTTTGTATTTAGTTATGTTTATGTAGTGAATCACATTTACAGATTTGTATATGTTCAACCATCCTTGAATCCTGGAATAACCTCCATTTGGTCATGGTGGATTATTGAATTCATTTTGCTAGTTTTTTTTTAACTTTAAATTTTTTTATTTTAAAATCGTGGGGTGCATTTCAGGATTAGGCATATAAATATTCATTGTGTAGGTACCTGTGTTGATGAGGTGTACCCCCTTCCCCACTGCAATATATAAGAAAAGGATTGGCTGTTTGCTAGTATTTTATTGAAAATTTTGCATTTGTGTTCATCAAGAATATTGACCTGTATTCTTATTTTTCTGTTGTGTCCTCTTCTCATTTTGGGTGATACTTGTTCCACAAAATGAGTTAATATAATAAAATATTTTACTCATTCTACTTGGTAAAGACATCTCAATACTGATTTAATTTGCAATTCCCCAATGATATATGATGTTTCATTTATATATTTGTTTTCTGTATATTTTATATGATGAGGGGTCAGTTCCCATTTTTTTGCTCATTTAATTTTTTTCATATTGTGTAGTCATAAGCACAATTTGTATATTTTGCAATCAAATCCTTTAGCAAGTATGTCATCTGAAAACATTTTCTCTCAGTCTGTAAGTTGTCTTTTCATTTGGTTAACACTGTCTTTTGAAAATTACAAGTGAATGATTGAGAGGAAGTAGGGTAGAAAATAAAGATAAAAATTGTCAAGGAAACAGGATGTGGTACCCTTTTTTTAAATTATTCTGTTTAATGTAGGTTTATGTATTGCTGAATGTACAGAAAGGAAAACAAATTCCACACCAGGTCATTACATGGGTTAAGGGGGGATGCTAATACTGGAAGGTATTTACAAGACAGTTTTAGAATCTTAGAAGTTAAGCAGGAGAAAGTACAATTCAAAGATAAGAAAAAATAGAAAGCTGGTACCATGTTCAGAGCTAGAGGCACCACTGGAGCAGGTAGATTCACAAGAACTCTTGATGGGCACTGGAACCACAGTGGATGGTGCATTTTGGGAGCTGGGAAAAGGAGACAGTTGCTGTTTGGAGAGGCTAAAAACCATACAACATGAAGGAAGGACAAATACTACGAGTTCACATATACAAGATATCTAAAATAGTCTAGTTCATGGACGTTATAGAGGTCTGCTATACCTCATTGTGCCTATAGTTAGCAATATTGTATTGTACACATAAAAATCTGTCAAGAGGGTAGATCTCATGTTGTGTTCTAATCACAATAAAATACTTAAAAAAAAACACACACACAGCATGTATGGCCTGTGAAAAAGATAAAACCTGAAGCAGAC
>NW_007257040.1:2440-3573 GCF_000164805.1 Carlito syrichta | reverse complement strand
GAAATGAGGCTGGGCTCGGTGGCTCAGCCTGTAATCCCACGCTTTGGGAGGCTGAGGTGAGTGGATTGCTTGAGCCCGCGGGTTCGAGACCCGCCTGGGCAGCGAGACCTCATCTCTACAATAAATCAAAAAATCAGCCGGGCTTGGTAGCGCCTGTAATTCCGGCTACTCGGAACGCTGAGTCGGCAGGATCGCCGGAGACCAGCAGGTCGAGGATGCGGTGACTGGGAGCGGCCACTGCACTGCAGTCTGGGCGACAGTGAGACTCCAACTCAAAAAAAAAAAAAAAAAAAAAAAGAAAGAAAGAAATTGAGAACTCTACTCATTTCTTATGCATCATTAAATTTTCAGTTTAAAGTTTTTAATTGTTGAGAAAACATTTTATATAAAAATGATTTCTGATCTATTTCTGCTAAATTTTTCTTCATTTACTGACTCTATTGAAGATTCTAGTGTACCATTCTAGCAATGTCACATGTTAACTTGGATTTGCATACCATTTCCTCATTTTCAAATGTACTTTGTTATTTATAAAATAAGTTCTTACTTTTAGAGTGTATTCTTGCTAAAATTGACACTTAGGTGCAGAGTCTTGCTGCTGATAAGATTGGGTTGCCTCTCTAAACATCTGCAAAATCATGGCTGTTTGAGTCACCTTTACTCCAGTAATTATTTTTGCTCTATTCTAGCTTTCTTTTCCTCCCATTTGAATTGTCTTTATGTCTGTCTTGATAACTTTCTATTGCCATTCCTGATCTTCATAATAAGGAATCAGGAGTAACATGGGGCCAAACAATCCTCTTCTTTACGTTTCCAGTATTATACAGTATACCCAAGTAGCAAACATGCACTTATAACCACTGAATCTAAAATAAAATTTTTACAAAGTACTTCTTATGTCCACAAATTTTATGATAATTTTTTGCACAGTATTATGTGACATCTTTATGGCAGCATGAGGTTTTCTTTTGTCTTTTTTCATCATTTTCACATACAAAATATACTATCTCTAAGCACTCTGTCAAAAGAAAATCCCAGGTAAAAATATTATTAAAAATATGAGCTTAATATTTATAGTTCAGTCAATATTTTATGATCCTCATATTGTTTTTCTTTGTGTTTAACTTTTTTCA